>NC_079439.1:1724738-1952238 GCF_903798145.1 Danio aesculapii
CAACAGAAATGTTGAGGCATCTCATGTAGCTGCATATTTGTATATCTTCACTGTATGCAAATTTATAACAAAACGGAGCCTACTGTATAGCATAACTGCCTTCTTTCATTGAAAGATATAAAACATTAGGCTCACTGTGCGGTTTTGGCAATATGTGCTTAAAGAGCCTCTATTATACATTAAAAAGGCTCATATTTTGGTTGTAAGGGTCTCCAGCAACAGGCTGATCTGCATGCATGATCAAAACACACTTTCATGGTCTTATAATCTGCATTTATTTTTACCTGATTATCCCAGTGACTCCCATATGAATCGTTCAGTGATTCATTTGTTCCCAAACCCCTGCTTAGTGCGAAGCTAATCTGTGCTGATTGGACCGATGACATCCTGTTGCGGTTTGTCGACAGCAGCGTTCAGCGCGAGACAGTCAGAGTGCAGAGTGTGTGTGTGAGCATACCTGCCAACACTCCAGTTTTTCCCAGAAAACTCCTGTAATTTTAACCACCTCCACCCTCACCACCCCCGGTCCTCAGCATTTTGGTACGGTCTGTGAAACCCCCGGGTTGCCAACATTGGTATAGGATCTGATCGCAGCGGCGGCCCGAAACACACTTCATAGTAGTTAACTTACTAACACCACAGTAAACAGTCCCCGGTTCTCAACAGTGTTATTCAGACACCTCACCCCCGAATCTAACCCCCAAAACACATTTAAATGCTTAATTTTCAAGCTATAGAAAACAAGGAGGCAACCATTTTATTCGCACTTACTTACGCTTGTGAAATGGAGGAAGAAACTGATCTATGATCCACTGATCCATGTACTGATAAAGTTCCTGTCGAGCTCTGACGAAGTCCCATATATCAATAGTCTTTTCTGATCCTTCCTTTAACAAACGGCTGACAAATCCCCCGTTGTAGGCTTATAGATTCCAGGGAACACAGCACAAGTCTGGGTCAATAATGCTGAGGTATTTTTGCAAAAATAAACCCTTCAGTTTCATCTTTGGGACGAGAAAACAACACTAGCTTTCCCCTCACACTTTCAATAATATCCAGCTGAGCACAGCGTCTTCACGACTTGATTCAACCGGCGTCTGCTACAGTGTTTGTGGGTGGGGCCGCAGGTTTTAATTCTCCCAGGTTTGCGCGCGCGACAATTGTGCGAGTTCCATATCCACATCACGCCGAAACGGCTAATGACTCGTTATCAAGACGATTCATTTGAAGCACTATGAGTCGACTCTTTTATAAATGAATCACTAGTTTTAAACACCGTACACTTACAGATTTAAACCTAAGCTGGATATTTCACTTCAATTAGAGCTGTGTTACACACACTACATGGAAGGTCATTCTCAAAAACCCATAATAGGGGCTCTTTAATGTCAGGGTATATGCACAATAATGATGAATATGAATATAATAATCAGTAAGCTATCGTTTTAATAGTCGATAATAATTATAAAAATATAAAGTACAATGTTTATACATAATAGGAAACAAAGGCAAACAATTGGTGAAATGTGTGGAATCGGTGTACTTGGTTACATAAATTAATATATTACCTTATCTTTGTGCTCATGTTTCCTGAGAACAAGTAATCGATTCAAAAGACCGACTTGTTAGATATCGATAAGATGAATTACAGATGCGGCTACTGAGAACGCACGATTCTACACGCCTAGTACTGCAATTTGTCACGCGCAGTCACATGCAGTACTGCAGCTGCAAAGGCTGCTTTTACATTAAAAAAATAAAATGTTTGTGCTTTACGCATTAGCCACCAGGTGGCGCAAGGAACAACCGCTTTTCCATTCACTCAGTTGTCATTGTATGTATTTGTGTGAGAGACCAGGAAAAAGAGCACTCGATATAGCTCCGTCGATGCCTCGGGCATATGAAATAAACAGAATATGAACAACATCTGAATACAACAGAAAGACATAGAACTTTACAAATTAGACGTCCCCTTTTGTAGGCTCAACACAGTTTCATAGATCTAGTTCAGTATGTTCACTATGCTACATAACTGCCCCCTGCTGGCCATGTATTTCTTGTGTTGCTGTGCCGCAGTTTACTGCAGTGATGCACGACATCACTCGCGCATTCTCAGTAGCCGTATCTGTATAGATCGCGTTTAAGAACTACAGAGAGATGGCATCCAGCGGCAGATTCAAGATGGACTGGCCGACGTTTAGCTGCTCTCAGCCGGACCGGTGTGCTCCGATGTCCTGCTGAATGCCTGGATCTCAGACGTGAGAATACGCTGAAGCAGCTTTCAGTGCATGCCAGAGTGTGTGTGTGATCACATGATGTGCATTTTCAGTGGTGTAGTGTGGACGGAGAGCTTTTTTTAGAAACACTAGATGAAACACCAGTGTGGACGTGGATTGTTTTCGTTCTAAAACTCAATTTTAAAACAGAAACGCATTAGTGTAAATGGGGCCTGAGTTTCTTTCCTCCGTTGAAGACAAACGATGTTTTGAAGAAAGCTGTAAAATCTGTAACCATTGACTTCCATAGTATTTATTTTTGTTTTTTGTACTATGGAAGTCAATGGTTACAGGTATTAAAGTATTGAAGAGATGCCTTAAACACTTCAGTTAATTAGTATCTCAGTTACTTCCAGTAAATTGCCAAAGCAGCATTTTTAATTTTCATTAAAGTAAAATGTTTTATCTAATAAAGTATGCATGGTTTATTTTATTTTCTCTTCATTTAAGTAAACACATTTTTATTTATTTATTTTTAAGTCACAAAAATTAGTTTACAACAAAAAAAATGTGACCATGACTATAATATGAAGAATAACAGACTTGACAGAAGTGCTGTAATAGTTACGCTCCACCAATAGCAGAGATATTATATATATATATATTTGTGTGTGTGTCAGATATCCCATATGTGCTGAAGTTGGAGTCTCATCCTCACACCACCTGTTGGCCTGGTCAGTCTCTGTACTTCATGGCTCCCAGTTTCCC
Source organism: Danio aesculapii (assembly GCF_903798145.1). Taxonomy (NCBI): domain Eukaryota; kingdom Metazoa; phylum Chordata; class Actinopteri; order Cypriniformes; family Danionidae; genus Danio; species Danio aesculapii. Next base: position 1,727,723 of record NC_079439.1, read on the forward strand.
AGATAAGCAGCGCTGGGTGGCTGTTCTGGAGTCAGTGGTTGCTGGAAGCAGAGGATCCAGAGAGAAGACAGAGTCAGACGCGGTGAGTCCATTCCTGCATGTTCAGTTCCTCTGCGTTAATGCACAATTCACTGTGTTTCTGCCATACATAAAGTCCACATCAAATCAAAACTAAGCGTGTTGATTTTGAAGCTCATGTTGTTAGTTTTGTGCTGAACAATTCATCTGTGCATGTCATTAAGGAAAAAAATATGCTTTGCCCTTGTGATTATGATGGCTTGAGAAAGCAAACATACTGTTATACTACATAAACTTCTTCTACTTGTTCTTCTTTTGAGACTGATTTCTATATGCATCTCCTCCTAGACCATTCATACTACAACCACCAAACTTACTCCAAACCTCTAAACTGGTCTGACTTGGGTTGCCATATCTTTTCAAACTAATCCGACTTATGGTTTTCCCAAAACTGACCCAGAAAATTCTGCAGTTCCATTGACTTAACATTGGACCAAATTTTATGACATCATAACTTTGCGCCAGACTGTCACACTGACTTAAGGTTGGGCTCATTTAACTCAGACTACCAATCTGCCAATCACTGATGACCTTTCAACTTACTAGCCACACCCTAGCAACTGTCCCATAGCCTTCGATTGTAAAAACTGCCATTGACTTTACATTGGACATACTAACGACACACCAATCCATACTAGAAACATACTTACGACATACCAATCCATCATAGAAATATACTAATAAACATTCTAATCATACTAGCAAACATGCCAATTTATACTATCAGCATGCTAATTCATACTAACATGCTGATTCACAATAAATTCACACTAACATGCTAATTTATACTGGAAACAAGCTAGCACTATGCTCATTTATATAAGAACTATGCTAATTCATGCTAGAAACATGCTAGCATAATCCTAATTCATACTAGAACCATGCTAATTTAAAATAGCAATTGACTAGCAACCACTCATAACGCCTTACTACCGCCTAGCAACACCTTAGCAACCTCTCAGAACACCCTAGCAACACCATAGCTTATAGCAACAACCTAGAATACCTTAGCAAAGGCTTAGAAACCACCTAGCAATACCTTACCAACCACCTAGTAACAGCTCAGAACACCCTAGCAACCACCTAGCAACACCTTAGCAACCGCCTAACAACACCTTATCGACCACCTAGCAACACCTAAGCAACTGCCTAGCTACGCCTTAGCAGCCACTCAGAACACCCCAGCAATCACACAGCAATTGCCTAGCAACGCCTTAGCAATCACCTAGCAACTTATCCGAACACCCTAGCAACCACCTAGCAACACCTTAGTAACCACCTAGCTATGCCTTAGCAATGTCCAACCAACCACTCAGAACATCCTAGCAACACCTTAGCAATGACCTAGAACACCTTAACAACTGCCTGTCAACCCCTTAGCAACCACATAGCAACTCCTTAGCAGCCACTTAGAACACCCTAGCAACCACCTAGCAAGAAATCCAATGCCAATCCATACTAGAAACATGCTAATAAATGTGTAGTTATCCATCTATGTCGACTGTTTCACACTTCGTAAAAACTGCTTCAGTTATTTAAACTTTAAAGCTACTTCAGACTTCAGGCTTTCTCGGGGAAAGACTTTTCTGCTGAGACTTATTTCAGTATGTTGATGTACTTCTAACTAAAACCCCAACCGCTCTTCACTGTCGTCTGCAAAAGAGTGGCATGAAAGTCGGTATCTTGCAAGGGGCGGCATGGAGATAACGCCACCCAATCCTCCCCCAACCCCCACCTTGCTTTTCATCCCTTTCGTCTGTGAAAGGGCGGCACAACCGCTGTTTGTCTTGAGCCCCAGTTAAGCTTGCCCAACTACTGCATATTAATATACAGTTGCTATGTAAACCCTCATGTTGTCGTCAACAGAAATGCATCTCTCCAAACGCAAATGCTCAGATTTAATAGTAGATTAAAGTCGCTATGAACTTGAAACTGCACATTAAATGAGAAAGCAGTGGGCGTGGCTTGTTTTTTCTACTGTGAGCTGATTGGATGTAGTAAAGTAGGTGTCATTGAGATGGGGAAAAGAGTTTGGGGAGAGTTATTACAGCATAACAGACTCCTCCTGCTCACCATTACTGTTTGATGTCAAAACTGACAGCTGGAGGGGCGTGGTTAAGTATGTTAGCCACGCCCAATACCTCACACAGACCTGATCTGAGAATTTTCTGATTTCTCTGGGCAAACTATAGTGTTTTTCTTAATGACATGCACAGATAAAACGTTCAGCACAAAACTAGCAATGTAAGCCAACAAAATCAACATGGCTAGTTTTGATTTCTTGATGACTTGAACAAACACACCCTTTTTTCAGTGGATTAACTTGCATGGATTAATTATTCATTTGAAGAATAACAATGTAAGCTAGCAAAATAAAGATTGCATATCTTGATTTCATACAGACTTTAAGGGCTTAGATGTAAATCCAGAAGTCTGAAAGGGACTGTACGCCTAAATTAAATTCACTAATCATTTACTCGTCTTTATTTACTGCAAAAATGATTTTCTTACTGAGAGTTTTTGTCTTGTTTCTAGTCCAAATATCTAAAAATTCTTCAATAAAGAAGCACATTTGAGCTAGAAACTAAACCAAAACTGTAAGAAAAGCAGTTTATGCAGCATTTGTTTCATATCTGTTGGATAATTTCTATTGTGTTCAGCAGATCAAACTCAAACGAGTACATGTACAGTATGTAACACATGGAAAATGATGTACTGTACTGTCCCTTTAAATTTGTCACTGCATAAGAATTCAGTGCATGTGTACAAAATTCTGTTAGAGGAGTGTATGAGAGTAATTTGATTATTTTAATGTGCTTTATTTATACTCCACGTTTAATGGACAGCACATGCACTTGCTTATTTTATTAGGAAGATACCATATACATAAATAAAACAGGGCTTTAAGTTAGACAGTGCAGACAACCAAAGTATTTGCATTTTATAAATGAATTTAAATTAAATGTAAATGTATACAAGCAAAAACAAAAAGCACTGTAAACATGCGATGCTCTGAAAGCATCTCAATGAATGTAAATCTCTTACTCTTCTTTCTTTTTCCCCTCTGGCAGCTAAATGTTATTTTCTCATGAATGTGTAACACCCCTGTTCTTGTCGCATTAAATAAAAAACTATTTTAAACATCTATACATTTCTTTTTTAATTAATATGATTATTATTAAAGTATTTATTAAAGCTTTGGATTAGCTTTTATTTCTTTATTTTACATTTTAAAGTACTTTTTTAACCAACTTTTTTAGTTTGTTTTTGTTTCTGTTTTTATTTAAACTTTTTTTGGCATTTTATTTACTTTTTATTTATCTGTTTATTTTATTTTACTTTATTTTATTTTTGGACTTATTAGTCAAGTCAACGATAACATTTTTCTTTCTCTTTTTTGTGTTAATAATATTAATTGACTCTTTATTTTCACTGTAAATCTGAAACTTGACTGATTATTTTGCTAATTTAGTTAAGACTTCATTTGTATATTAAATTTCCCCCCCATTTCAGCTACTTACATTTTTTGTGCTGTATATATGAGTAGGCATGGGCCGGTATAAGATTCTGACGCTCTGATAACCTTGGATAAAAATATTCCTGTTTCACGGTATCATGACCACTGCTGTAAATTATAGTCTTTTTAAATGTCTGGGTAAAAAAACTAAACATTTTTTTCCTCTTTGAACACAATATATTTAATTTTGTGAATGATTTATAATATTTTGGAGAAGTAAACATGTCTGGCTAAATAATGAAACTGAATAATTGACTTCCGCTGTCTTTATTAGTTTTACAAACACAGATTTCTTTACAATTTAAAATGCCATCTTTGGATATCTTTTCTGCTGGAGACACTGTTGTCCTAAAAAACACACAAAAAAAGTAAATAAAATCTTACACATACCTTATGAACAGTATTGCAGAAGATTCTGGCGGTCTTAAAACCTTGACTTTTCCAAACCGTGGTTTACCTTGAAAACCTCGTCCCATGCCTATATATGAGCATCAGCAGGGAATCCAAAAACACATGAACCCAGATGACAAGAAAACACAATTGATATGTTGCAGATGTACAGTAACGTAGCAAAGACCTGATTGAGTTTTTTTTGTCTTGTATAAATATGTCCGTTTTGGGGTTTTTCTAATGCTCTTGAGTGTGTGGCTGTCTTCTGAACACTGTAGGCCGGTGTTAAACGTCAGAAGACTCTCTCTCCTCTGGTTCAGGTAATCAGCTGTTTGCAGGAAGCCAAACACACACTCACTATTGTATGTGTGTGTGTGTGTGTGTATTACCCAGCATGCTCCTCTGCCTGGTGCTCGTGTTGCTTGCATCATCAGACTATGAGCTGTTGTATTCATTGCATTGCAGGACTCGCTGTACATCATCCACATAAACCAGTGTTTCCTGCTGCAAAATCAGATGTGTGAGGATTCATGCTTAAAAATAATACATCAGTCACACTTAATGATGGTTAATGCATTTATTAACATGAACAAACAATGAACAATACAGTTTATTACAGTATTTGATGCTGTTAGGTAATGAAAATACAGTTATTCATTGTTGATGTTAACTCACGGTGCATTTAGTAATGTTAACAAGTATGAGTTTGGATGTTAATAATGCACTAGTGAATGTTGAGTTGTTCTTTGTTAGTTCATGTTAGTAAATACATTAACTAATGGAACCTCATTATAAAGTGTGATCAAAATATCTTTATATTGAGGCGATCTGACTATTACTGTACATGAAGCACAACCAGGTTAATATGATTCACAAACAAATGATTCATATGAATCGATTCATTTGAAAAGAATCACTCAGAGGCTTAACTATGTTTAATTATATCATTATATTTGTCATTATTTATGAAGTAAATTCAGAATTTGTGACCCTGGATCAGAAAACCAGCTAAAAGTGTCAACTTTAGACTCAAATTGTGTCAAAAAAAAGTGTCAATTGCCTAAAAATAAGCTTTCAATCGCCGGCAGCTCGCTCTCTGCAACTCTCACATGGTTGCCCACTGAAGCTAAGCAGGGCTGCGCCCGGTCAGTACCTGGATGGGAGACCGCGCCACGCCGGAACACCGCGCCGGAAGTGGTGTTAGTGAGACCAGCAGGGGGCGCTCAACCTGTGGTCTGTGTGGGTCCTAATGCCCCAGTATAGTGACGCGGACTCTATAATGTCAGTGAGCGCTGTCTTTCGGATGAGACGTTAAACTGAGGTCCAGACTCTCTGTGGTCATTGAAAATTCCAGAAAGTAAAGAGTTGGGTTTTAACGCCGGCGTCGTGACCAAATCTGCCCACTGGCCTCTGCCCATCATGGCCTCCTAATCATCCCCATATCATAATTAGCTTCATCACGCTGTCTCCTCTCCACCAATCAGCTGGTGTGTCTGGCGCAAAATGGCTGCCGTTGCGTCATCCAGGTGGATGCTGCACACTGGTGGGGGATAAGGAGATTCCCCCCCTATGTGTAAAGCGCTTTGAGTGGCCAGAAAACACTATATAAATGTAAGGAAGTATTATTATTATTATTATTATTATTATTATATATTGTTTGTCATGATAGTGTAATATTTGTTTGCCTCAATTTAAAAATATTTAGAAAATCACCTTTAAAGTTGCTATAATTCTATAGCATAATGTGTGCGTTTTTGGATAGATTTATGGAAAGATATTTACAAAATGTCCTCATTAAACATAATCTTTCGAATTTTGCCATGAAATAAGTCTGGCATTTTCACTCGTACAGTGTCATTTCCAAAAATAAAAAATGTTGTGCTCCAGGGTCAGATTTGTTGGTTTGGACACTGCAGTAAGAAACACTGGCAGATCCAGAAGGAGAAGTGGCTCTTTCTGCTGAGTGGCTCATCTGTCTGCAACATTAGCATTAAGCACTCCTTAAAGGGACAGTACACCCAAAATATAAAATCCTCCACCTTTGTTCTACACCTGTTTGAGTTTCTCTCTTCTGTTGAACACAATAGATGTTGGAAACCTAATAATAATAATAATAATAATAATAATAATAATAATAATAATAACACATTTGAATTATGACGCACTTTACTTAAACTCCAAGTGCTACAAGATATACAACAACAAATAAAAATGCAACCCAGTCCAGTATTTGTAATTCTTGGGTTAATAATTATAATAATATAAGTTAATAATTATTATAATAATGATTAAAAGTATGATGTGATAATCACTAATTAAATGCTTTACTAAAAAGATGCGTCTTAAGAAGTCTCTTACAGCAATCCAAGGAAACGGCATTGCTAATAATTGAGGTAATGCATTCCATCATTTAGGCCAGTGTTTCCCAACCCTGTTCCTGGAGGCACACCAACAGTACATATTTTGGATGTCTCCATTATCTGACCCATTAACTTCAGGTTTTAGAGTCTCTTCTGATGTTATGATGAGTTGATTCAGGAGTGTTTGATTAGGGAGAGGTTGAAAATGTGAACTGTTGGTGTGCCTTCAGGAACAGGGTTGGGAAACACTGATTTAGGCATGCTACAAGTTAAAGCCCTACTTATATATATTTTTCCTACTATGGTAGTCAACGGTTTCCAGTTTCCATCCTTTGTGTTCAACAGAAAAAAACTGCAGTAAATGGGGGTTACGTTCCATTGATTTGTGTGTGAACTGTCTCTTTAACAGAGTGAAATGTGAAGTGGTCGTGTTTGAATCTCTCCTCTGTGTCTGTCTTGTGTGAGCAGAAGCTGCTGGGAAACTCTTTACTGAAGCTGGAGGGAGACGATCGGCTGGATATTAACTGTACTTTACCTCTCACCGACCAGGTAAAACACCGCAGCATGTACATCTATTGGGACACACAAGCCTATAAGTGCATGTAGAAAGGGATTTAATGGAGACAAAAGCATTAATGTGGTGCATCTGCTAATAGACTGTGATGTCTGGGTGTGTGTGTCTGCATATGCATGTCACTGTCTTTATGTGTGTGTCTGCATATACGTGTGTCTCTTTCTGTGTGTTTCTGTGTGTTTGCACGTATGTGTGTGTGTTTGTGTCTGTGTCTGCGTGTATGTTTGTGTGTGTATGCGTTTGTTTTTGTGTGATTCTGTGTGTGTGTGTGTGTTTGTGTATCTGCGTGTTTGTGTGTGTTTATGCATGTGTGTGTGTGTGCGCGTCTGCGGATACATGTCTGTATGTGCGTTTCTGTGTTTTTGTCTGCCCGTTTGTGTGTGTCTGTCTGTCTGTCTGTCTGTCTGTCTGTCTGTCTGTCTGTCTGTGTTTCTGTGTATTTGTGTCTGCTTATATATGTGCGTGTGTGTGTGTATGTGTGCGCATCAGCATCTCTGTGTGTGTGTGTTTGGTTTGTGTATTTGTGTCTGCATCTGTATGTCTATGCGTCTGCATCTCTCTGTGTGTTCACTGTGCGAGGTTAATTGAGTGTGTGTGTGTGTTTCAGATCGTGCTGGTGGGCTCAGAGGAGGGTCTGTACGCTCTGAACGTCATCAAGAACTCGCTCACGCACATCCCGGGTCTGGACTCTGTGTTCCAGATACAGATCCTGAAAGAGCTGGACAAACTGCTCATGATCACCGGTCAGTGCTGAACACACTCACTGCTCAATACACAGATCTATGGAGTAAAAACACTCTCAGAATTATTTTGTGCACAAGTAAATTTTTATGAGGGCACAATTGAAAAATCTGTGTTTAAAACAGACACATTTTTTGTGATATATATATATATATATATATATATATATATATATGTATGTGTGTGTGTGTGTGTCAGGTAAGGAGCGTGCTCTGTGTCTGGTGGAGATTAAGCGGGTGAAGCAGTCTCTGGCTCAGTCTCATCTGCCGGCTCAGCCTGATCTCAGCCCCTACATCTTTGAGGCGGTGAAGGGCTGCCATCTCTTCGCTTCCGGAAAGGTGAAGCGTCCACCCGTCACACACTGTCCTTCTGCACGTTATGATGCTGTTTCTGGTTTATTTTCATTTCTGTATGCTCGTAACTTTTGTCAAGTTTATTTTTTTATATACACTATATCGCTATTTAGGTTGAACTTATTTTTATTTCAGTTTTAAAAGTAGTTCATCAGGATTTAGATGAGGTAACCCTCTAGTTTAGGTCACAACTCATAGTATTAACAAAGCATTAACTTGGGGTGTGCTCACACTAGGTACAGTTACCTTGAACTGTGCCGAAGCGCGATTGCCCCCTCCACTTCCCCTCGACCAGCACTCACACTGCATTTTACCTTCCGAGCCAGAGCACGCTTCCATCATCGAGGATGTGCTGTTCAGTTTAACAGAAGAGAAGTGCTCTCACTCAGCACAGTGGACATTGCTTTAGTTATATCGTTTTGTATTATATTAAGTGGTTTGGGATGCAGAGACACAGTCAAATATTTAGCTGAACAGATCCTCCACTTTTGACGTTCATAAATACCCTACTGAAAAAAAAACAGCTTAAACCAGCCTAGGCTGGTTTTAGCCGGTTGACCAGGCTGGTTTTAGAAGGGTTTTGGCCATTTCCAGGCTGGTTTCCAGACATTTCCAGCCTGGTCTTAGCTGGTCAGTCTGGGAGATGGCCAGCTAAAACCAGCTTGACCAGCATAACCAGGCTGGGAGCCCAGCCAAAACCAGCTATGTCCAGCTTAAACCAGGCTGGATTTAGCTGGTCATTTTCCCGCCTGACTAGCTAAGACCAGCCTGGAAATGGCCAAAACCCTTCTAAAACCAGGCTGGTCAACCAAGGCTGGTTTAAGCTGTTTTTTTCAGCGGGGTAATCATGAAAGTGAGGGGTTTGTCTCTTTAGTAAACTATGACAGTTTGTGTTCATTATACAGTAAGAATGATTAATATATCCATATGAAAGTCCCTTAAAAGTGACGTCTTGTCTTCAGTTTCGGGCTCAGGCGCACTTTGCACTCACACTACAAGAGTACTGCGTCAAAGCTCAAGTGAACCGCGCTCTGGCACACCTCTTCCAACCGGACCAACTCACACTTGTCAAACGACCTGAAAACGTGTCCAGGCACGAATCGTATAGCCTAGTGTGAGTGCACCTTAACATTTGCTTAAAATTAGCTAACTTACTAGCTTTACTAGCCTTCGGCAAATAACAGCCTTCATCAGGGTTTGCCAAAACGTGTAGGTGTAGTTTTTAAGGATTAGCCATGTGAATAAATTCAATTCAACTCACTTATTCAACTTATTTGTATAGCGCTTTTACAATGTAGATTGTGTCAAAGCAGCTTCACATAAAAGATCACAGTGGATAGGAACAGTGTAGTTCAGTTGTCAGTGTTTAAGTTCAGTTTAGTTCACTTCAGTGTGGTTTAATAATCACTACTGAGAGTCCAAACACTGAAGAGCAAATCCAACGATGAGCAGCACTACAGGTCCCGAACCATGCAAGCCAGTGGCGACAGTGGAAAGAAAGAAAAATTCACCAATTGGCGAAAGTGAAGAATAAAAAAATATAGACAGAAACCAGGCTCAGTTGGGCACGACCATTTCTCCGCTGGCCAAACGTCTTGTGCAGAGCTGCAGTCTAGGCGCCGGAGGCTGGAGAATGCTGGACCTCAGCGAAGACTCGTCTGTCCCTGGAGCGTCTCATGCTCTCCACTCCTCCATAACCACCACAGCAGCTGCTCAAGATACGGCCTGGTCCAGGATATGGAAACCTTGGGATCATCTTGTCGCTGGTCTTGGATCGAATCAGTGGCTCTGCATAGTCTGAGGGCCACTGAGGGAATAAAGGCTTTTTAATATTTTTTCCACATTTTCCAAATGCCTTGGACTGATTTTTGCTGTTTGTTCTGATGAATCCCCTACCCAAAGGGCACCGGCACATTATTTAAGCTACCCCTAAACACTTTTGGTTTGATTTTGGAGTACTAATTACTGTTTATTGATAGTTATAAGGTAGAAGATAGGTTTAGGTTTTGGGTAGGATTAGGCATAAAGAATATAACCGCACTTTATAACTAATAATGAACAGTTAATTTAATAATAGGCAGGTAAGAAGCCAGTAGTTAATAGCATGAATTGTGACCTAAACTGAAGTGTTACCTGCATTTTTAATGGTTTTGTTTATGTTTTTGTCAACTTTGTGTCAACTGTTGTTTTAGTTAACAATTATGACCAGTGTGATGGATGACTTCAATAAAAAGCAGTAATTATTAATTACACTGTATTAACTTGTATTTAAATGACTTTAGTCTGAAAAGTCATTTAAATACTGAATAGAAAATTGAATTACCCTATAAATCTCACTTCATAGACTATAGACACAGTATTAAAATCATTTAATTCTTTAAAAAATTGCCAAATTGGGGTCTTTTTGCTTTATATTAAGATGTAAAACTTTAGAAAAGTTAATAATTGAATATATTAAAACACCAAACGTTTCAGTGTAATGACAGCCTGTTTCATATATACAGTATACTGTTATCTGTTATTTATTTCATGTGCAATTGGACACATTATGTAAATCCTGTTGTTGAAAACACTTAATTATTTTACAAAATATCTGAATAACATTCATACATGTATACACACACACACACACACACACACACACACTCTGCTTCTCTGAATTTTGCCATATATTGTCATCAACTAATTTCTTAAGCATATGAATTATTCTTCAAAATGTATTTGTGTAAGAAACAAATTCCTCTGCTTCTGAATTTATTTAGACACAACTGTTGAATTTATTTGCAGCATTTTAGGCAAGTATTTTAATAGTAACTGTAATTAAATTGCCTAAAATGAACCGCAATCTCTTTACTTTTTTAGTGGATTTAAGCCATTTAACTGCTATAACTACTTGTAAATAAATACACCCAACAGTCACTGTAGATGATCATCAATCTCTTGTTTAACTGAATGACGTGTGTGTGTTTCAGATCGACACAGGCATGTGTATCTGTGCTGCGATGCCCAATAAAATCACCATCCTGCGCTTCAACGACACACTCAACAAGTTCTGCATCAGAAAGGTGACGTACAGTATCAAAAACCTCTTCCTGCACGCCAGAGATTAGTGATTATCATCTGTTAATGTGTGTGTGTGTGTGCAGGAGATCGAGACGTCTGAACCCTGCAGCTGTATTCATTTCACCGGATACAGCATCATCATCGGCACCAACAAGTTCTATGAGATTGAGATGAAGCAGTACGTGCTGGAAGGTGAGAGGATCCACACCGGGGCTGGAGAGCTAGAATCACTGTTTCTGACATTATAGGAGTGTATCGCTTCTCTTTATCATGGATTCTGAGCTTCGTTTATAACAGCAGATGGCGTTCTAGGCTAGTGTTTAACAGCAGACGGCGCTCTAGGCTAGTGTTTAACAGCAGATGATGCTCTATGCTAGTGTTTAACAGCAGATGACGCTCTAGGTTAGTATTTAACAGCAGATGATGCTCTAGGCTAGTGTTTAACAGCAGATGATGCTCTAGACTAGTGTTTAACAGCAGATGACGCTCTAGGCTAGTGTTTAACAGCAGACGGCGCTCTAGGCTAGTGTTTAACAGCAGACGGCGCTCTAGGCTAGTGTTTAACAGCAGATGATGCTCTAGGCTAGTGTTGAACAGCAGATGATGCTCTAGGCTAGTGTTTAACAGCAGATGGCGCTCTAGGCTAGTGTTTAACAGCAGATGGCGCTCTAGGCTAGTGTTTAACAGCAGACGGCGCTCTAGGCTAGTGTTTAACAGCAGATGATGCTCTATGCTAGTGTTTAACAGCAGATGACGCTCTAGGTTAGTATTTAACAGCAGATGATGCTCTAGGCTAGTGTTTAACAGCAGATGATGCTCTAGGCTAGTGTTTAACAGCAGATGAAGCTCTAGCCTAGTGTTTAACAGCAGACGACGCTCTAGGCTAGTGTTTAACAGCAGATGATGCTCTAGGCTAGTTTATAACAGCAGACAACGCTCTAGGCTAATTTTTAATAGTAGATGGTGCTCTAGGCTAGTTTATAACAGCAGATGATGCTCTAGGCTAGTTTATAACAGCAGACAACGCTCTAGGCTAGTTTTTAACAGCAGACGACGCTCTAAGCTAGTGTTTAACAGTAGATGACGCTCTAGGCTAGTGTTTAACAGCAGATGACGCTCTAGGCTAGTGTTTAACAGCAGATGACACTCTAGGCTAGTGTTTAACAGCAGATGGCACTCTAGGCTAGTTTATAACAGCAGATGACACTCTAGGCTAGTTTTTAATAGTAGATGGTGCTCTAGGCTAGTGTTTAACAGCAGATGAAGCTCTAGCCTAGTGTTTAACAGCAGATGACGCTCTAGGCTAGTGTTTAACAGCAGACGGTGCTCTAGCCTAGTGTTTAACAGTAGATGATGCTCTAGGCTAGTGTTTAACAGCAGATGATGCTCTAGGCTAGTGTTTAACAGCAGACGACGCTCTAGGCTAGTGTTTAACAGCAGATGGCGCTCTAGGCTAGTTTATAACAGCAGATGGCGCTCTAGGCTAGTGTTTAACAGCAGATGGTGCTCTAGGCTAGTGTTTAACAGCAGATGACGTTCTAGGCTAGTGTTTAACAGCAGATGGCGCTCTAGGCTAGTTTATAACAGCAGGCGATGCTCTAGGCTAGTTTTAAACAGCAGACTGCGCTCTAGGCTAGTTTTTAACAGCAGATGGCGCTCTAGGCTAGTTTTAACAGGAGATGGTGCTCTAGGATAGTATATAACTGGCAGATGGTGCTCTAGGCTAGTTGTTCTGTAATGGGGCAGTTTCTCCACCTCAGCTTTATTACTTCATTAATTACACAGCTCACTAGGAAGACTCTTGTCATTTTCTTTATTAATGATTGTTTTAGACTCAAGTGATGTGTATAAGATATTGGAGGCAAGCAGAGGCTGTTTGTCAGGCATACAGCGCCATCTGTTGATCAACATGAAACTAAGAATCCATTCATGAAAGAGAATCGCAGTGCATTCATTTATTGCCCCAGCCCTAATACACACATGCACACGCACACACACACACGCACACACACACGCACACACACACACACAGCTCTCTGATTCATGCACTGCTGTTGAACTGAACCTGTTTGTGTGTGTGTGTTCAGAGTTTCTGGATAAGAATGACGTGACGTTAGCCTCCGCCGTGTTCGCCGCCTCCTCCCACAGTTTCCCCATCTCCATCATCCAGGTCTCCAGTGCGCCGCAGAAAGTGGAGTATCTGCTCTGCTTCCACGGTGTGTGTGAATATAATCACTGTTGAAGATGATAAACGTGTGTGTGAATCAATGTTTGACCAGTCTGTGGGTTTTTTTGTAGAGTTTGGAGTGTTTGTGGATGCGTACGGACGCAGGAGTCGCACCGATGACATCAAATGGAGCCGCCTGCCTCTGTCCTTCGGTAAAACCTGCTCAGTGCATCGGGTTTATTCATCAGCTTATAAGTCAACCCAATAGTATTTTAATTGGATAGTTTCGATCTGTTTACACTAATAAGTGACAGAAAACTAATCACAGAGAAAAGCTCTAATTAAACCAGAAAACAACCAAACATACTCCAACCATTCACACAAAAAAACTCGATTACCAGTCAGAATTATTCACCGTCTTGTTAAATATTAATTCTTATATATTTTTCCCTAATTTCTGTTTAACAGAGATAATATGTCTTCAACACATTTCTAATCATAATAGTGTAAATAACTCATCTCTAATAACTGATTAATTTTCTCTTTGTCATGATGACAGTAAATAATATTAGACTAGATATTCTTCAAGACACTTCTATACAGCTTAAAGTGTCATTTAAAGGCTTAACTAGGTTAATTAGGGTAAAGTTAGGGTAATTAGGCAAGTCATTGTATAACAGTGGTTTATTCTGGAGACAATCCAAAACTAATATTGCTGAAGGGGGCTAATAATATTGACCTTAAAATGGCTTTAAAACTATTAAGATCTGCTTTTATTCTAGCTGAAATAAAGCAAATAAGACTTTCTCCAGAAGAAAAATATTAGAGGAAATACTGTGAGAAATTGCTGAATCTGTTCAACATCATTTGGGAATTAATTGGGAAATAATATGGTAAATAATTTTGACAGCAACTGTAAATATGGTGAAAATCATAAACAATCATTATTCATAATTTTGGTCACTTTTGAGGTCACCATTATGAAACATGACTTTGCAAACACTGTCTGTTTATTTGAACTTTCATAAATGTGAACAGTTGATTGAAAAAAAGACATAATTAGCATTCTAAAATATGTTATAAATAAAACTGTAATTATTTAATGCTTATATTTACCAATAAATAAAAAGTGTGTATTTAATGTAAATATATATATAAAACAAATAATATCAACTATGCAAGACATTTTTTTCCTTTATTATTATTAATTAAATATAAAAATGGCTTAATTGCCAAGCATCATGCATATTTGTCTGATTTGATGCAAACATTTGAGCATTGTTGCAAAAAAACATTTTGTTCGATTTTTCACTTTTATGAAGACAAATTTCAATATATATATATTTCTAAATTTTTATATATATATTTCTAGATTTTATATATATATATGTTTCTAGATTTTATATATATATATATGTTTCTAGATTTTATATATATATATATTTCTAGATTTTATATATTTATGTTTCTAGATTTTATATATATATATATATATATATTTCTAGATTTTATATATTTATGTTTCTAGATTTTATATATATATATATGTTTCTAGATTTTATATATATATATATTTCTAGATTTTATATATTTATGTTTCTAGATTTTATATATATATATATATATATATATATATATTTCTAGATTTTATATATATATATAAATATATATATATATATATATATATATATATATATATATATATATATATATATATATTTCTAGATTTTATATATATATATATATATATATATATATATATATATATATATATATATATATATATATATTTCTAGATTTTATATATATTTCTAGATTTTATATATATATATTTCTAGATTTTATATATATATATATATATATATATATATATATATATATATATATTTCTAGATTTTATATATATATATATATATATATATATATATATATATATTTCTAGATTTTATATATATATATATTTCTAGATTTTATATATATATATATATATATATATATATATATATATATATATTTCTAGATTTTATATATATATATATATTTCTAGATTTTATATATTTATGTTTCTAGATTTTATATATATATATATATATATATATATTTCTAGATTTTATATATATATATAAATATATATATATATATATATATATATATATATATATATATATATATATATATTTCTAGATTTTTTATATATATATATATATATATATATATATATATATATATATATATATATTTCTAGATTTTATATATATTTCTAGATTTTATATATATATATTTCTAGATTTTATATATATATATATATATATATATATATATATATATATATATATTTCTAGATTTTATATATATATATATTTCTAGATTTTATATATATATATATATATATATATATATATATATATATATATATATATATATATATATATATATATATATTTCTAGATTTTATATATATATATATGTTTCTAGATTTTATATATATTTCTAGATTTTATATATATTTCTAGATTTTATATATATATATTTCTAGATTTTATATATATATTTCTAGATTTTATATATTTATGTTTCTAGATTTTATATATATATATTTCTAGATTTTATATATATATATTTCTAGATTTTATATATATATATGTTTCTAGATTTTATATATATATATTTCTAGATTTTATATATATATATTTCTAGATTTTATATATATATATGTTTCTAGATTTTATATATATATATTTCTAGATTTTAACGAAAGTAAGGGTGAAATGATCTCTCTTCGGTCATCTAACCAGAGACTGTTATGCATCCCTAAATCGAGGCTGAAATGCAGAGGTGTGAGTGCTTTCGCAGTAGCTGGTCCTAGGCTGTGGAATGCTCTGCCCCTCTGTATCAGATCTGTTTCATCCCTGTCTGTTTTTAAATCTAGGTTAAAAACTGACCTCTTTGATTTGGCATTTTATCAGTGAAAATTGTCTATTTTAGCAATAATTTTATGATTTTATGTATACATTTGTTTTTTATCTGTTTTGATGCATAACAGTCTGTTTTTGTACTGTTCAGCACATTGGTCAACCTCTGGTTGTATTAAATATAGTGCTATATATATAAAATTGACATTGACATTTATATATAAAGTAATTATTTTCTCCACGTTTAAAATACTTTTTTTTACATTACACAACAAAGCTATTTATCTGGAGAGACTTTGAAGGAATCTTTTCTTTTACGTGAATCCTTTAAAATGATAGAAATTTAATTAAAAGTTGACCTTAAGGAATAATTTGAGATTTTTTCTTTTTTCGTTTATTGTCTGTTAGCTATTATTTAGTATTCGGTTTTATAGAAAGCTATTATTTATAAACTGTATATTCCATCTTTTTCATGTTTTGGCCCTGAAATAGCTGTTGAAGCTGATATGGCAGAGAACTCTTAACCCTATCTCTATTCTACCTTCCACCTTTAATTTTATTGTGAAACACACACTTGTAGCTCCTCACAGATGAATATTGTGTGTTTTTCTACAGCGTACAGAGAGCCGTATCTGTTTGTGACGTACTTCAACTCTCTGGATGTCATTGAGGTTCAGAGTCACTCTGCGCTGGGGTAAAACTCATCCTCCATGATTGTAGTTTTTAGTGTGGTTGTAGCTCTGTATATTTGCGGACTGAACGGAGTGTGTTGGTGTTGTGTTCAGACCTCATGCTTACGCACACCTGGACATTCCCAACCCGCGGTACTTGGGTCCTGCCATCTCCTCGGGTGCTGTGTATCTGGCCTCGTCCTACCAGAACAAGCTGCGGGTCATCTGCTGTAAAGGCAACCTGAGTCAGGAGGCGGCCAGCGCAGAGATGCAGAGAAACGGATCTACACGCAGGTCAGTCCACAGATCACGCTTTTGAGTCAAGTCAAGTTGAGCATCAGGCTGTGTCCTAACTACATGCTGCACAGTGACATGTGATCAAAGCTATCTTTTCCATGTTAAATTGATTTTTTTTTTGTCGTAACCATCTGCCACAGCGACATGCAAAATATCTATTTTAGAAATGCTCTGTATTTCCATAACATAACAACAGCAGCATAAACTACAATGACAGTGATCATCTCAGGTGCTGATTATGTGCTTTATTCAGAGTTACATGCTCCCTATGTGAGTTTAAACACTATTTTACATGACATTTATTGCCGTACTACTGAAAGCAGCAGCAGATAGTTCACCTCAGATCTGGAAAATAAAATAACTAGCAGACGATTTGAAAAGTCAGAACTGAGACTCACAACATCAGAAACTCGGTAGTCTATTTTTAATATATATTTGTTAGATTAAAAGCCTTTACTATTTTGTTGACAGTGCAGTGGCTTGTGTTTAAATGCTTCTGTCATGTCGCGTGGACATACAGTGGAAGGAAATGTCGTTACTCGCAGGACAACGGTGGTACATAAATAAACATATTCATAAATTTGAAAACAACACTGGATGTGAGAGAGATTTTAAGCCTATAGATGACTAACTGTACTAACTACACATATACATAAGCACTTAACTATACACATAACCTAAGACAGACAACACAAGTACTTTTACAGAAGACCGACAGAGGACAGTTCATCAAAAAAAGACAATTAACTCAGGGCTCGACAGTGTGACCATTTCGATCGCATTTGCGACTAAAAATAGACGTGTGCGAACTGAATAATTTTTTTAGTCGCACATGTGTGAATTTATTTTGATAAGTTTGATTTATGACTTGATTCACTTGGTCACGATATATCAACATGTTCCTCACACTGTTTCTCAATGTTTTGGTGCATTGCGTTGGAAATCTATTGTGACCGTAGCACACGCTCTCAACAACAGCACATCTCTACTGGTTTATTTTACGTAAAGTGGTCTTTACATACTTTGTTTTGTATATATTGCTAAGCAACGAAACGTACCGAATGGAAACGTTTACAATTAGGTCATGGCATATCGTGCCGCATCAGTATGAGACCCAATCCAACACCAGCGCTTTCGACATAAGGCTTTACGTGAGTGGCCCAGTTCTGTGATCGCGAGAAACTGAAAACACTTCCCCAACAGACTCGCGTGTTACGCAGACCCACAGAGACACGCTGGACACAAACAGTACCTGTTCTGACTTAAGTATGTTAGTAGCTTTAAGAAGAGCGCGAGGACACGCGGAAAAGAAAGGCCTTTTAGTAAATGGACTGACCGGCTCATTATTTAGGGAAGGGGTGTCCAAACTCTGTCCTGGAGGGCCGGTGTCCTGCAGATTTTAGCTCCAACCTGCCTCAACACACCTGCAAGGATGTTTCTAGAAAGCCTAGTGCGTGCTTGATTAGCTAGCCCAGGTGTGTCTGATTGGGGTTGGAACTAAACTTTGCAGGACACCGGCCCTCCAGGACTGAGTTTGGACATGCCTGATTTAGGGTGACAATACATCCTCTTTTTCCTGGACATGTCTATTTGGGATTTTAAAATGCATTGAGCCGGTAGATTTCTAAATCTCCTAAAATGTCCAGAATTCTGCTTTCGCTTTCGATATCTGTCGTTAACTGAATGCATTGTTGTATTACTTTAAACACAAACTTTGGCTGGTGCGACTCAATCTCTCAGCAGCACCAACACTACAGCAGAGTGAGAGAGCAGATTTTACCTGTCACTGATGGACATGACTCTCAGAGTGAAATAGTGGATTTCTTCTTTTTTATTTCAACAGTTTCAATTAGTTTTTTACTTAAACACACTGAACAGAAACAGTGTCATGTTAAATGCTAAACCTTTTAATTTGTCAGTTATAAAAAAAATAAATGATAATAACAGAATACAAAATTATTCTGTCGCTGAGAGCCATTAAAGTTGAACAGAAAGATTGGTATTACGTAGGGTTTGAACTGTGTCATATATTATGCAAATATAATAAATTCGGCTAAATAGAAATATTTTTGAATGTCACATTATTTTAGATGCCATGAGGAAAATGTGTGTTTCAATCTAGCCACCACTGCAAGTATATTCCAGACCTGTGGGACGCACTGAACACATTCAGTCTTTAATGTATTGTCTATCTTATGAAAACAGAGTTTAATGTTTAGTGTCTATCAAGAGAAATTAAATCTTTCTCACTCACTTATCATTTTGACAGAATAAAAGGTTCTGTCTTGCACCCCAGCAATATTTTTGAGAAAGCTTCAGAATCATTTGAGAAAGCAATCAGAACTTGTGGTCTAACCAGTATTAAAACAAATATTGTAAATTATTATAATGATATATAAAATCTATCTTATAATAAAATTAATAATGTTTTGTTTGGGAGCATTGATACAGCCATAATCTTCTTATGATACAAACACAGATTAAATTCGCTCTGGTCATGTGAATGTTTGCACTATGTGATACTGCACATTTTTATTAACTTAACAATAACTTATAACAATAACTGCCTATTTCTGCTGGCCAGTGTGAAAGATACTTTTTCAGCTCGAAACTGGATCAAAAATTTAACAAGAAGCCGTCTAGGCATGTCCACAGCTGAAGACTTGATTCAGATCAGTTTCGAGAGGCCTTCGTTAGAGCAATTTGATCCCGGTCCTGCTGTGGATCATGCTGATGCTGACTAAAGACAGACAAAAAAGTAAAAGAAAATTAGCCTACATAAGAAAGAGAGATGTAGAACGTATAGCTAGCTTGCACATAGTTAGCTAAAATTGAGTCAAACTAACACATAGTTTAACACATTACACATGCTGTTATAGCCTATTACACCAATTTGTTTACAAATTGACATACACTCATATCGACCTTAATCTAATTTAAAAAAATTAAGTTTCATGTTTGCTAATGTTTTAAACACGTGTTTAGCATACCTCTTCATCGTGTCGCGTTTGGTTTGGGGTGATGATAAAGTTCTGTAGGCTTATAATAATACTGGACTGCCTCCCCCTACTGGACGTTAGAGCAATTTGTGGATCGCTACGGTCATGCAGCTTAAATTATAAATAATTATTAAAGACTATTTAAGCTGTAGTTACAGTAGAATAAAAGATATTGTATTCAAGTAAATGAAACTGTTTTGCTATTAAAGATCTCCTCATGCACATTTGCACCGCGCTCCTAAAATTATTTAATGTGCTCCTAAATTTTTCAATTTAGAAAAGTAAGCGTAAGCGTCAAGCCCTGAAATCACTAAATATTTATTCATTATGTCAGTTGCAAACTTTTATGAGTTTCTTTTTTCTGTTAAACACAAAAGGCAATACTTCATTGGCGCTGGAAAAACAAAACCTATAAAAGTCAATACCTACAGGATTTCAACATTCTTTGAAATATCTTCTTTTGTGTTCAACAGAAATAAGAAACATTGTCATCTTACAACCTGTGGCACAAGTTATGGTTACAGTTTAAAGCATAATATGATAGTCTACTTGTTGATTTGCAACAAGGATACGCATGAGAGTGGTAAAGAATTACTTCGCTACAGCAATCCACATGTATATTCATGTTTTTTGAGGCTAAATTCAAGTCAAATGCCACCAAACTACTCATACTACTTCAGGATTGTATGTCTACTTTACAAATATTGTCAAAAGTATTAAAAAAAAATATGGTTCATCTTCCTCAAAACATACAGAGAGAAAGGGGACACCCTTATATGGTCAGAAATGTGAACTGAATTTCTTGTACTCATCCAAACTAAATCCTACTGAAAGCTCATTTTTTTCTGAGAAGTCAACTTCAAATTTTAAATATAATTGGTTTAGATATTTAACTTTGATTTTTCTGTCAATTTTTAGGCTAAATTTATCGTTTCATTCATTTTCATAAACATTAGCGCACTTAACTTTTTGTTTTGTTCAACCATGTCTTTAAAATGAGACCAAGCTTAAATCTGTGCACCAAGATTGGCATTTATTTAAGTCGACCATGTCATTTTCATGTCTATGTTCAATAAGTGAGGACAGGGGTTATGTATTATGTTCACATATGGCCACACTCCTGTCATATATCCGAATGAACACGCTAAATCTGACTGACTTTCTGTGTGAACGACCATGTGACCTTAAGCCTGGCTGTGATTTGTCCAGCAGTTCTGACTGTGTTTCTCTTCTTTACAGGAAGAAATGTGCTTTCTTTATATGTGCGAAGGAGTGACGGAGCATGAACATTTTTAACATTTGACTAATAAAGTGATTTTAAGGAGAATTTTGATTATGCGAGACACTCAATGCTCACGTCATGAACTGTTATATCAATTTATAGGCATTGATGTGTTAAATGCAACATATTTCGATGGCTTTATCGGCTCTGTTCAACATCAGACTTACTTATAATGTTATTTAAGAGCATAATTATTGTTAATATGGATATAATGGATGAAGAAGACACGTTTCTAATCATTAGAAAGGTGAGTGAGTGGTCCAGTCAGTTAAACTGGTTAATGGCACTGGTTTGACGGGTGTGTGGTTTATTCTCTGACACAGTTATATGTTTCTGAATATATTTCTTCTCTTTTCACTGGGGAATGTCTGTCAGGTGATTGTAAATGCCCTTTACCAATCTATATCTCTATCTATAGTTTTCACCTGAGTACCAGAGTTGCTGTTTCTATATTCATAATAATATTAAATCTTTAAAACTTGGTATGTTTCTGAAAGAAGCATTTATTTGATCAGAATTGCTGTAAAAATATTAATTATGCAAGATGTTACTGTTAGAAATATTTCTGTCTAAATATATCACTTTAAATATTTAATATTATATAACAGTGGATTATACTTAAGTTCTGAGAGTAACATGAGGAATATTACTATAATAAATTGATTTTTTTATTATTGTTATTTTAATAGCATTAATTAAAATATTGTATAAGATTAGAAGTGTTTTTCCTGAAATATACACTCACTGGCCACTTTATTAGGTACACCTTACTAGTCCCCGGTTGGACCCCCTTTAGCCTTCAGAACTGCTTTAATCCTTCATGTCAGAGATTCAACAAGCTACTGGAAATATTCCTCAGAGATTTTGCTCCATATTGACATGATAGCATCACACAGTTGCTGCAGATTTGTCGGCTGCACATCCATGATGCCAATCTCCCATTCCACCACATCCCAAAGGTGCTCTATTGGATTGAGCTCTGGGGACTGGCGAGGCCATTTGAGTAAAGGGAACTCATTGTCATGTTCAAAAAACCAGTCTGAGATGATTGGTGCTTTATGACATGGTGCGTTATCCTGCTGGAAGTAGCCATCAGAAGATGGAGACACTGTGCTCATAAAGGGATGGACATGGTCAGAACAATACTCAGGTAGGCTGTGGTGTTGACACCATGCTCAATTGGTACTAATGGACCCAAAGTGTGTCAAGAAAATATCCCCCACACCATTACACCACCACCACCAGCCTGAACCGCTGATACAAGGCAGGATGGATCATCCATGCTTTCATGTTGTTGAGGCCAAATTTTGAGCCGACCATCTGAATGTGGCAGCAGAAATGGAGACTCATCAGACCAGGCAACGTTTCTCCAATCTTCTATTGTCCAGTTTCTGATTATAAATTTGTGTTAACAAGCAGTTGGACAGGTATACCTAATAAAGTGGCCGGTGAGTGTACAGTATATGTGTGTTCTATATTATTTTGTCTATAAAATAACTTTAAAACAATTTTTTCTTGTCACGTTTCTATACCAAATCATTCTACTTAAGAATTCATCTCTAGAAACGCATAACTTGGTGGTTCTTTGGTGAAGGCTGGTTTTAATGGTACATGTGTGTGTGTAAACTACTGATAAAACTTTGTGATGTTCCTCTTACTCCTTTTCCTTCTCAGCCCAAACAAGCGCGGTCCTCCCTCCTACAACGAGCACATCTCCAAACGTCTGGCTGCGATGCCTGCGGTCCAGGAGGGGCTCCAGCAGCCGGGGACGCCGCACCGCTACCGTGAGGCTCGCACTGAGTTCCGCAGGGATAAATCCCCTGCACGGCCCCTGGAGCGAGAGAAGTCCCCCGGCCGAATGGAGAGATCGCCCGGACGCATGATGGAGAGATCACCAGGCAGAGTGATGGAGCTGCGCAGGGAGAGATCACCGGGGCGAGCGTTTGAGGAGCCCAGACAGAGACTGCACACGGGATCAGCACGAACACCCATCAACACTGTCAACAAGGTCAGAACACACACCTCACAATCTGACCAACACTGTCAACAAGGCCAGAACACACACCTCACTATCTGACCAACACTGTCAACAAGGTCAGAACACACACGTCACAATCCGACCAACACTGTCAACAAGGTCAGAACACACACCTCACAATCTGACCAACACTGTCAACAAGATCAGAACACACACTTCACAATCTGACCAACACTGTCAACAAGATCAGAACACACACCTCACTATCTGACCAAAACTGTCGACAAGGTCAGAACAAACACCTCACTATCTGACCAACACTGTCAACAAGATCAGAACACACACCTCACTATCTGACCAACACTGTCAACAAGATCAGAACACACACTTAGTCAGGTGACACGTGTGTGTGTGTGTGTGTGTATATATCTAATTATCTCATCTTATTATTTGACAGCACTAATATATACACACTGATTGGACAATGAGACTGAAAAGGCCTGGTTTTAGTCCACAGTACTTCATTAGTATGGTGTAGGTTCCTCCTCAATACAGCATCAGATGGTCTTGGGAGTGACAGACACAAGTCCTGCACAGCGGCCAGAGGGATTTTGGGCCATTCTTCTTGAGAATAGTGTTCAGGTCACTATGTGATGCTGTTGGAGGAAAACCTTTCCTGACTCGCTCCTCCAAAAAACCATATAGTGCTCAATAATATTTAGTTCTGGAGACTGTGCAGGCCAAAGACTGTGCTGCCACTCTGTCTCCAGTCTGTGTATTGGTGCATTTTCATCTTGACACGCGCCACCGCCTTCAATGTTTGACCCGTTGGGTGCACATGGTCCTCCAGAATAGTTGGGTAGTCCTTGGCAGTGACCCAGTGCCCATCTAACACCAGGGGAATGCCATGATATTGAGCCTAAACTATCACTGATCCACCCCCATGCTTCAATCTGGGCATCAGCTGTCTGTGTGGAACGCTTCTTTGGGGCTTCTCCACACTGTAACTCTCCCGGATGTGGGAAAGTCAGTGAGGCTGGACTCATCAGAGAACATTACATGTTTCACATTGACCACAGCTCAAGATTTTCGCTACTTGCACTATTGGAACCAGCATTTCGCATTGGTACGAGTGAGCAAAGGTTTGGCTATAACAGCGGCCATGAATATTGACCCTGTGGAGTTCCAGATCAACAGTTTTGGTGGACACAGGAGAGTCGAGACTCGCATTTAATTCTTCAGTGAGTTGGGCACATGTGGTTTTATGTTTTCTATCCCTATCAGGCAGCTTCCTCTTGCGTCTACAGTTCCTCCTGTTGGATGTGGTTCTGTTTGGTGGTGGTTTGCTGACATTACTCTGGAGACCGCGACTCTTGATAATCACAAAGATCTGCTGTCTTGGTCACAGATACACCAGCGAGATGTGCTCCAACAATCTGTCCTCTTCTGAACTCTGATACGTCACCCATAATGTTGTGCGCATTGCAATATTTGAAGCCAAACTGTGTTAATAACCAGCTGATAAAACCTTCACGCTCTGCTCTTACTGCTGGAATGAAGATCGGTGAAGACTGGCCACCAACACTAAACTGGCCAGTGTTTCAGTCTCAATGACCCATGTATAAGTGTCATCTCATCATTTATCAGCACTTCTTTAGATTTATTGTAAAGTGTAAAGATTTTATTTTGGATACAAATAATCATGATTAATCTGATATAAATATATATATTATATAGAGATATATATAGTTACTTTACATAGCTACTTATAAGGAAAGTAATGTGAAAGTATGTGTTGCATTAAAATGTTAATATATAAAATTCTACCCAATATTGTGTGTGTGTGTTTGTCAGCAGGTGTGGGATCAGTCGTCAGTGTAAGAAGAGCATCCAGCAAACCCCACACAAACCAAGAGGAAACTCACAGCACAACGTCCTGCTCCTGAAGGCCTTAGAAACACACACTCACACACTGATCTGGCCAGCGTTCACTAGTGCTAACCTCTCCAAAACACACTAGCATACACACACACACTTTTGCCTGTTGTTTGTCTTGGTTTTCCTGTCTCTTCTCTTCTTTACTTCCCTCTGTTTCCTGTGGAACTTTGTTTCCGCTAAGCAGTTAACAAATCCAATCTGATCTCATCTCCCAGTTCTGAATATTTTACGCCGGTTCTAAACATCCCGTCTCTCTCTTTTTTTCTCTTCCTGAGTTAGAAAACATTGTAGTTTTGAGTTTCCATCTTGCAATTTAAGTAAATATGACATATAAGAAAAACTGATCAGATAAGATCATTAGTCTCAATTCTTATTTGTACTTCTCTCAGTGACGCATCATAATTATCATATCATTTAAAATGAGTTGATCAAATATTATTACTCACAATATTTGCAATTAATATACAATATAAAATAATGTTTTGGTCATAATTCTTGCAACTATTTTTTTCGGTCTGTTCTGCAGTTCTAAATTCAATATAATTCTATATATATATATATATATACATTTATTTTTAGAAGCACACAAGTTTATAATATATATAAATATCTGTGTTTACATCCTGCAATTCTTTTAATTGATCTTCATTCAAAATTAGCTGTAAAATATATTTGAACAATTCCTGTAATTCTCAATTTAAATCTAATGAATATTAATTTCTTTCAAAACTAAATTTACATATATGCAAATTAAATGAAACTTACAGATCTGTTTTACATCCTGTGATTCTTTTTAATTGATCTTAATTCAAAATTAGTTGTAAAATAGATTTGAACAATTCCTGTAATTCTCAATTCGAATCTACTGAATATTTTTAGAATCTAAATTTACATATATGCAAATTAAATATAACTTGCCGATCCTTGTTAACATCCTGCGATTCCTTTAATCTTAATTTAAAATTAGTTTATTGTTAAAATATTTGAACAATTCTTGCAATTCTGAATTTAAATCTAATGAATATTTCTTTAGAATCTAAATTTACATATATGAAAATTAAATATAACTTGCAATTTTGTGTTTACATCCTGCAATTCTTTTAATTGATCTTAATTTAGAATTTGTTGTAAAATAGATTTGCACAATTCCTGCAATTCTGAACTTAAATCTAATGAATATGGTGAATATAGTTTTTTTTAATCATTTAAATTTACATATATGCAAATTAAATATAACTTGCAATTCTGTTTACATCCTGCGATTCTTTAAATGAATCTTAATTCAAAATTAGTTTATTGTTAAAATATTTGAGCAATTCTTGCAATTTTGAATTTAAATCTAATTATGTATTTTCTTTCAAATCTATATTTACATATATGCAAATTAAATATAACTTGCAGATCTGTGTTTACATCCTGTAAATCTTTTAATTGATCTTAATTCAAAATTAGTTGTAAAATAGATTTAAATTCAGAATTGCAGGAATTGTTTAAATATAGTTAATATTTTAGATTCAAAATTAACATATATGCAATTGAAATATAACTTGCAGATCCGTGTTTACATCCTGCGATTCTTTTCTTTTTTACGTAAAAATTGAGATAAAATGTTCAGAATTGTGAGATGAAAAAAAAGTTACGTTTTACTTCAGGAAACGCACCTCCACAGCTTCCTCTTGACTTCCTCCCCTGTTTCCTTCCTGCACTACCCACAATCCCCGGCGACAGCGTAGCGTCCGTCTCGATGGAACGGAGACTTTGTAAACCTTCAGAATGTCACGTTAAACAGCCTGTAAATATACTCCCGATGTGATGTTTTTTATAAGACTATCAAAGCGAATCGCGAGGCGGGTCTATATTTTTGTTAAAAAATAAAAATAACCGAATGGCAAGAAACTCATTTGTAACGCGCGTGGATTGCGAACCGTTCCCAGCGCTTCACCGTGGACCGTTGTGCTTGAATCAAGCTGGCGTGCGTTCGTCGTATCGTGATAATATCGTCTGCTTTTTCTCGATAGCACACACACACACACACACACACACACATAAACGAGACGGTTTTCCACGATGAACTCAGGATTAGAATGTATGAATCCTAAGGAAATTAATTTCTGTGAACGAATCGTCGTTCTGTCGCATGGAGACGTGGTTTTCTTCTCATTTCTGTTTCATGCTAATCCATGCTAACGTTTAACCCACTGCTGACCAGAGATGTAGCGTTTCTTGTTTGATCATTTTTTATGATTATGGTCCGATAGCGTTATCTATAGCCACTAATAAACTAAAGATCTATCTTTATCTGAGCCTCTGCGTCTGCCTCTTTGTGTTCGCAGATCTACCATTTGATATAGTTTTATTATTATAATAATAATTATTATTATTATTATTATTATTATTATTCATAGGAGGGTAAAAAGTAGGAAAAATGTTTGCTTTGTTTTTTGAAGTGACTAAATTCTCTTTATTATTAATAGGATGGTGAAATGTAGAGCTGGGCTGTTTTCTTTATTTGCTGAATATTTGTGTTCGTTTATAGACATAAAACCAATATTTTCTGTCTGTTATTTACTAAATCAAAAATAATAGCCATGTTTGACTCGGATTTAAATTAAACATTTAATTTCTGTTGTCTATGCATTGAGATTTATATTGAAGTCCAGTTATGGAATTTGATTACAGGACTTAAAAATCCCTATTAATCTCACTGCACAGACAATAGACACACTATAGTCATTGCTCTCTTGAGATGATTCTACTGTTACTATGGTAACACAACAACCATAGTCATTGATTGCTTGAGGTGATTCTACTGTTGCTATGGTAACAACAACCATAGTCACTGATCTCTTGTGGTAATTCCTCTGTTGCCATGGTAACACAACTAGTAATTGATTCCTTGTGGTGATTCTACTGTTGCTATGGTAACACAACAGCCATAGTCATTGATCTCAAGGTGATTCTGCTGTTACTATGGTAACACAACTATAGTAATTGATCTCTTGTGATTCTGCTGTTGCCATGTAACGCAACAACCATAGTCATTGATCTCTTGAGGTGATTCTGCTGTTACTATGGTAACACAACTATAGTAATTGATCTCTTGTGATTCTGCTGTTGCCATGTAACGCAACAACCATAGTCATTGATCTCTTGAGGTGATTCCACTGTTGCTATGGTAACACAACCGCCATAGTCATTGATCTCTTGTGGTGATTCTACTGTTACTATGGTAACACAACAACCATAGTCATTGATCTCTTGTGGTGATTCTACTGTTACTATGGTAACACAACAACCATAGTCATTGATTTCTTGAGGTGATTCTACTGTTGCTATGATAACACAACAACCATAGTCATTGATCTCTTGTGGTAATTCTACTGTTGACATGGTAACACAACTATACTAATTGATCCCTTGTGGTGATTCTACTGTTGCTATGGTAACACAACAGCCATAGTCATTGATCTCTTGAGGTGATTCTACTGTTGCTAGGTAACAAAACAGCCATAGTCATTGATCTCATGAGGTGATTATACTGTTGCCATGGTAACACAACAGCCATAGTCATTGATCTCTTGTGGTAATTCTACTGTTGACATGGTAACACAACTATACTAATTGATCCCTTGTGGTGATTCTACTGTTGCTATGGTAACACAACAGCCATAGTCACTGATCTCTTGTGGTAATTCCTCTGTTGCCATGGTAACACAACTAGTAATTGATTCCTTGTGGTGATTCTACTGTTGCTATGGTAACACAACAGCCATAGTCATTGATCTCAAGGTGATTCTGCTGTTACTATGGTAACACAACTATAGTAATTGATCTCTTGTGATTCTGCTGTTGCCATGTAACGCAACAACCATAGTCATTGATCTCTTGAGGTGATTCTGCTGTTACTATGGTAACACAACTATAGTAATTGATCTCTTGTGATTCTGCTGTTGCCATGTAACGCAACAACCATAGTCATTGATCTCTTGAGGTGATTCCACTGTTGCTATGGTAACACAACCGCCATAGTCATTGATCTCTTGTGGTGATTCTACTGTTACTATGGTAACACAACAACCATAGTCATTGATCTCTTGTGGTGATTCTACTGTTACTATGGTAACACAACAACCATAGTCATTGATTTCTTGAGGTGATTCTACTGTTGCTATGATAACACAACAACCATAGTCATTGATCTCTTGTGGTAATTCTACTGTTGACATGGTAACACAACTATACTAATTGATCCCTTGTGGTGATTCTACTGTTGCTATGGTAACACAACAGCCATAGTCATTGATCTCTTGAGGTGATTCTACTGTTGCTAGGTAACAAAACAGCCATAGTCATTGATCTCATGAGGTGATTATACTGTTGCCATGGTAACACAACAGCCATAGTCATTGATCTCTTGTGGTAATTCTACTGTTGACATGGTAACACAACTATACTAATTGATCCCTTGTGGTGATTCTACTGTTGCTATGGTAACACAACAGCCATAGTCATTGATCTCTTGAGGTGATTCTACTGTTGCTAGGTAACAAAACAGCCATAGTCATTGATCTCATGAGGTGATTATACTGTTGCCATGGTAACACAACAGCCATAGTCATTGATCTCTTGAGGTGATTCTACTGTTGCTATGGTAACACAACAGCCATAGTCGTTGATCTCTTGGGGTGATTCTACTGTTGCTATGGTAACACAACTATAGTCATTGATCTCTTGTGATTCTACTGTGTGGTAACACAATAACCATAGTAACTGATCTGTTGTGATCTATAATTGCTATGGTAACACAACAACTATAGCAAATGATCTTTTGTGGTGATTCTGTTGTTGCTATGGTAATACAACAGCTATAATGATTGATCCCTTGTGATTCTGTTGTTGTTATGGTAAGAACAACTATAGTAATTGATCTGTTGTGTTGATTCTATAGTTGCTATGTTAACAAAACAATTGTGGTAATTGATCTGTTCTGGTGATTCTATTGTTGCTATGGTAACACGTATTTTGTGGGGATTTGATTGTTGTTATGGTAACACAACAACTATAGTCATTGACATTAATGCAAACATATTTTGGGAGGCAGAAACGAACACACAGCATCTTTAATATGGTTAAAACTAACAATAATCAGTCCAGTAGTCAGTGGTGTCGATTTTGGCAGTGTGTTGTGCTTTAATTTCATACACACAAACGTCTTACTAAGCACCAGCAGCGGCTCATACAGCGAGAAAAGAGCAGCACTGTGGGAGATTTTCACCAGGCCAAAGCAACCACACACAGAGACCGAGACGTCCTCTGAGATTCAGTCGATGCTTTCAGATCCGCTGCGTATTGCTCAGGTTTAGTCCATCAAGCTTTCATTTCATTGGCTGTACAAGTGACATAATATACATACAAATTTACTGTACACAGATTCAAGTGTGCAAAACTCATCCTGCGCTCCTTAAAGGGACAGTTCACCCACTCATCCCAATGACCCCATCATTCACTCATCCTCAGGACAACCTCTGTGTAGATGACTTTATTCTGTCAGACCAACAGGGTTTTTCTTGCTGCATTATAGTGTGACGATACGACAATATGTATCACACACATGTTAAAATGTAAAAAAACTAATATCCCTGTACATGCGATCAATACATAAAAACTATAAATATATAGAATTTACAGAAATTGTACTATATTGTGATGTATATTGTTATCAGGATATAAGATGATTTGAATCATGACGTGACATTTTTGCCATACCTCACAGCCTAATGGTGTTGGATAGTGACTTTTATTTTGAAGCTTTTAAAAGCGCATCATGACTTTTATTTTGAAGCTTTCAAAAGTATATGTAGTAAATGAGCACACCCCCTTTTGAAAATATTTGTATCCTTTTTTTCAGTGAATACAGGCAATATATAGGCAATTCCTATATATATAAGCATTTGAACAAAACAGAAATATTTATTAAAATTATGTTTTAATCACTGAACAGCTTTAAAAATAGAACGATAATACATTTAAATTTATGCAAAATACTGCAATAAAACCTGTCTTGATTTTTACTCTATTCATATTTTATTTAATATTTTCCCCTAATATATAAATATATGCTCAAGTTTTGACTATTATTTTGTTAGATTAGCTCCCTGTTTAGCCTCAGCACGGATTAAAATCTAATGTATATGACAGATAATTTAATTTAAATGAGAGATATGTGAGGGATCAACTCATTTATGCTAAGCACTGTTAATAGTGACTTTTATTTTGAAGCTTCCAGAAAAATCTATCATCAAACTACCCCATATTCTGCCATGGGGTTAACATGTGCCTTATAAAGCAGATCCATGTGTTTATGTAACAGAAATATTTCAATTTTTATACCATAAACCCCAATTACTGACTTTCAGTGTAGACAGGTAGACGCTTCAAAATAAAAGTCACTGTACAACACCATTACACAGCATTGAAGGATCAATTTAAAACGTCTCTGACTGAGTTTGTCTGACAGAAAAAACGTCATATACACCGAGGATAACTTGAGAGTGAGTAAATTATAGGGTGATTTAGATTTTTGCGTAAACTATCCTTTAATTCTGATCCTGAGTCAGTCTGAATCAGAGTTTAGGAGCATTGATGACATGATTTTAAAGAGCAAGAATCAGAAGATTTGACCTGTGAAGCCAAACAAAGCTCACACCAAATCTTATTTGCTCCTCTGTTGTTGTTTTTTTAACTCACTGTGATTAAAAGTGGTACAAATTGCCATTGCTTTTAATTTAAAGGGACAGTACACCCAAAAACAATGATATTTCTTGTCCATTTACTCTCTTGAGCGGGTTCTAAAGGATCAATTTCTTGATCTCCAAGAAGATATTTTCAAGAATATTTTGGAAAAATCAGACATTGACTTTCATATAGGAAAAAATACAATGGAAGTCAATCAGGGTTGCCAAGTCCACACATCTCCTGCAGAATCACAGTATTTTTAACCACTTGCCACAGGTTTTATTTTAATTCTTCATGTAAAACACTTGACATTGATTATATTTGCATGGCTCTGTTATCTATTTTACTCTATCAAATCCTAGTTCAACCAATAATAAAGCCTACGTTGGGAAGATGAAGCCGAGTATAAACACACTGTTGTTTTTATTACCATGGTATTATGTCTGTTTGTGAGTTTATTTAATTAATATCTATTATTCATCTATGTTTTATTTGCCTCTGTGTTTATAATTGTATTTGTTCTACCTCTTTACATTAAAACATTTAGCTTCTATGTTAACACATTGGCAGGTCTCTCCAGGATTGTTGCCAAATAATAATATGCAAATGTGTATGTAATCTAGTAAAGAAAGTCTGTCGATTTTTACAATTTGATTAATATCTTGAACATTTAAGTTTTAATTTTAAAATATCTTTAATTTACTAATAATTTCCCAAGTTTGGGGTTCAGTTCTGAAATTGTTCTGCATTTGCCTGCATTTTTTACTGGGTGAGAGATATGCTTAGAGAGCATAGTGAGAGATATGCTTGCTGTGCTGTCAATCATAATGTAAAACTATTTTTTTATAATAACAGAATCTTCATAATTACTAATACACAGTTATTTTCAAAGACCAAAATGTGTATAACGCATACAGTGATGTGAAATATATATTTAATGGCATATTTTGACTTCGTACATTATTGGGTGAGTTTTGTTGCAAAATCTGGCAACCCTGGTGTCAACGTATATTTTCCGTCAGTATATCTTCATTTGTGTTCAACTGGTTTTGAACGAGTGAGTAAATGATGACATTAATATTAATTTTGGGTGAACTGTCCCTTTAAGAAGCGGATAGTGAGACGCATTAAACTCACAGCTCTCAGATCAGTTTGCATATTTAAAGATATGGTAGTCTGTATGGATTTATAACAGTGATTTATGATCTTCTTGAAGCATGACTGTATTAATATGCAGAACCCGAGCTCAGGTGCTGGAGTCACAAAACACTCTTCAGGAATTATATTATTTTCTAAATTAAAGGCACAGTTCACCCAAAAATAAATGTTCTGTCAACATTACGAAATTGGTAACCATTGACTTCCATAGTAGGAAAAACAAATGGATGTAAATGGCTGTTTATTTTGTCCAACATTCTTCAAAATACCTAATTTTGTGTTTAAACTAAATGATAAAAGAAATAAACTCATAAGTCAATGATGACAGAATTTTAATTTTTGGGTGTACTGTCCCTTTAAGAACAAAGTTAATAATCTGAACCCATTTAAAACATTTCTTCTATCATTTCTAATCATTTCGCACAAAATATATTTGTGATTAACCTTTTAAAGTTTAAAAGTAAAAAAATATATATGAATATATATATTCATTTTAAAACATTTACAATAAAATAAACTACAACTTGTCTTAAAGGGACGGTTCACCAAAAATTGAAAGTTCCATCTTCATTTGTTCTTCTGTTGAACACTAATGATTGTTTACTGAAGAATGCTAGAAAATACAGCCATTGACTTCCATAGTATTTAGTTTTTGTCCTACTATGGAAGTCGATAGCAACATTCTTCAAAGTGTCTTCTTTTGTGTTCAACAGAAAAAACAAAACTTTTTGAAAGAGTA
This sequence comes from Danio aesculapii, assembly GCF_903798145.1. Classification (NCBI taxonomy): domain Eukaryota; kingdom Metazoa; phylum Chordata; class Actinopteri; order Cypriniformes; family Danionidae; genus Danio; species Danio aesculapii. The sequence goes on from NC_079439.1 coordinate 1,761,675, forward strand.
AACAGTAAATAAATGTTAATTTTTGGGTGAACTGCCCCTTTAAATAATCAAAGATGATTAATACATTAATAGAGTGATTTTAAATATTAAGCATAACAACTAACACTAACAATAATTCATAATATTATTACAAATAATGCTATGCAATCAGAAAAATACGATATTCAAGCATTGTGTTTAAGTCATAATTATGCATTTCTTGGAATGTCTATGGGGGAGTGTGTTTAAAATCATATCTGACAAGGAACCATTATACAACTATGCTAATAATCTGAAAGGGACCGTGCAGGAAAAAAATAAAATCCTCATCATTTTCTCACACTCAAAACTTCTATGAATTTCTTTCCTCTGTTGGGAAAAACTAGACATTTTGACTAGACTAGACTTCCATAGTAGGAAAAACAAAACACTATGGAAGTCAATGGCTGTAGTTTCCAGCATTTTTCAGTAAATCTGTTCAGTAAATTTGTGTTTAATAGAAGAAAGAGGTTTGAACAACTGAATAAATCAGGGGTGTCAAACTTAGTTCCTGGACGGCCACAGCCCTGCACAGTTTAGCTCCAACCCTGCTTTAACAAACTTACCTGTAGGTTTCAAACAAGCCTGAAGGACTCAATTAGTTTGATCAGGCTGTGACTGTGCAGAGCTGCGGCCCTCCAGGAACTGAGTTTAACACCTGTGGAATAATTAATGACAGAATTTTCATTTTTGGGTGTACTGTCTCTTTAAGAACAAGCTTAAACATTTGAATCTCTTTATAGAGATTCGTTATAGGGTTCAAGTTTATATTTATATATGTATATATATATATATATATATATATATATATATATATATATATATATATATATATATATATATATATATATATATATATATATATATATAGGTATAGGTATATGTATATATAGGTATAGGTATATGTATATATGTGTGTAAATATAATATAAAAATCTTTAAATATTTCTGAATATCCTTTTAAAAGTTAAAAAAATTAACAAAATTCTAAATATATATTCGGATCTTTTTATTTTAATGTAATAGAATAACAACTTGCCTTAAAGGAACAGTACACCCAAAAATGTCAATCCTGTCATCATTTACTCACTTGTTCAAACTGGTATGAGTTTCTTTCTTCTGTTGAACACAAAGGAAGATATTCTGAAGAATGCTGGAAAAACAGGCATCCATAATATTTAGTTTGTGTTCCTACTGTGGAAGGCAATGGCTGCTTTTTCCAAAATATTTCAGTATATCTTCCAGTAAATGAGGACATTTTATTTTTGGGTGAACTGTCTCTTTAAATCATAGTATGTTTAATAAATTCAGAGGATTATAATTTAGAACCACTTGAGTGCAGGTAAATTAGAATTTATTAATCTATATTTTTTTAGGTTGAACTGTCTCTAAGAAAATAAGCATAGGTGCATAATGGTGAAGTATATCTGCCTTTGTGTTCAGCAGGAGAAAGAGACTCAAACAGGTTCGATCAAGTGAGTAAATGATGACAGAATTGACATTTTTGGGTGTACTGTCACTTTAAGAAAGAAGTTATTAATTTGAATCCTTTTAAACTTACTTTATAGGGGTCTCGTTTTCCTTTGCATTAAACAAAGGAAAGAAACACACTCAGGTTTGTACAAGAGAGTAAATGAGGACAGAATTTTCACTTTTGGGAGGGGGGGGGGTGTACTGTCTCTTTAAGAACAAAATTAGTCATTCACATCCCTTTAAAACAATTCTTTATATTGTTCTAATAGTTCATATAAAAACATACTATGGAAGTCAATGGTTTTTTTTTTTCAACATTCTTCGGTATATCTTTGTTCAACGAGAAAGAAACTCACACAGATTTGAACAAGTGAGTAAATGAAGACGGAATTTTCGATTTTTGGGTGTACTGTCTCTTTAAGAACCAAGTTATTTATTTTAATCATTTTAAAATTATTTATAATTTTCTTTTTTGGGTGTACTGTCTCTTTAAGAATGAAGTTAATATTTAGAATTTCTTAAATGTTTTAGAGGTCTTGTTTTGCTTTGTGTTCTACAGAAGAAAGAAAATCAAACGGGGTGGTTAACAAGTGAAACAAGTGATTTAATGATGACAATTTTCGTTTTGTGGTGTACTGTCTCTTTAAGAACTAAATTAGTAATTTGAATCTCTTTAAAACTATTTTACATGGTTCTAATATTTAATATAAACTAAATACTATGGAAGTCAAATTTTTTCCCACAGCATTCTTCAGAATATCTTCCTCCGTGTTCAACAGAAGAAAGAAACTCACTCAGGTTTGTAATTTTTGGGTGTACTGTCTCTTTAAGAAGGAAGTTAATAACTGGAATCCTTTCAAAACATTTTATAGAGGTCTTGTTTTGTGTTCCACAGAAGAAAGAAACTCAAACAGGTTTGAAACAAGAATTAAATGATGACAGAATTATTATTTTTTTCTGTGTTCTGTCTCTTTAAGAACTAAATTATTTATATGAATCATTTTAAAATTATAATTTTCTTTTTTGGGTGTACTGTCTCTATAAGAATTAAGTTAATATTTTGAATTTCTTAAAATATGTCTTGGGGATCTTGTTTTGCTTTTTGTTCTACAGAAGAAAGAAAATCAAGCGGGTTTGAAACAAGTGATTAAATGATGACAATTTTTGTTTTGCGGTGTACTGTCTCTTTAAGAACTAAATTAGTCATTTGAATCCCTTTAAAACTATTTTTATATGGTTCTAATATTTAATATAAACAAAATACTATGGAAGTCAATGTTTTTTTTCCCCAGCATTCTTCAGAATATCTTCCTCCGTGTTTAACAGAAGAAAGAAACTCAAACAGATTTGAAACAAGTGAGTAAATGATGACAGCTTTTTTGGGGGTGTACTGTCTCTTTAAGAACTAAATTAGTCATTCAAATCCCTTTAAAACTATTTTATATGGTTCTAATATTTTATATAAACTAAATACTATGGAAGTCAATGTCTGATTTTCCAGCATTCTTAAGAAAATATCTTCCTTTATGTTCAACAGAGAAATGAAAACTCTCAGGTTTGAAACAAGAGAGTAAATGATGACCGAATTTTTATTTTGGGGTGTACTGTCTCTTTAAGAACAGTTATTAATTGGAATCCCTTTAAAACTACTATAAGGGTCTTGTTTTTCATCTTGTTTGAACGAGAGTAAATGATGACAGAATCTTCATTTTAGTGTGTACTGTCCCTTTAAGAGAGTTTGGTGAACCTGCTCCTGCAGCTGCAGATCTGTTGTTGTGTGTAAGTGTGTGTGTTGAGTTTTTCTTCTGCTCAGTTGGAGCTGGCGGTGATGGGTTTCTCCAGCTCCAGGTCTGCAGGAGGAAGCGCTGGAGGAACAGGTGAAGGCCGCAGGTGAGACAAACACACCTGACACACGTGTTTGGGCTCCCGGAGCTGCTGGCTCGCCACCGCCACCTTCTGGTCACAGCAGCTGGTGCAGAAAACGTTCCCACAATTCCTGCAAAACAGAGAGAGACGGTGAGTGTTTGTTTTGTTTGTTTTTTAGTGCAAATAATTGGTCATCCTTTACAATATATATTTCAGTAGTTAATGTATTTACTAACGTGAGATAATTATGAACAATACATGTACAGCATTTAATAATCATAGTTCAGCATTTACTGGTGCATTATTAACATCCAAATTCATGCTTGTTAACATTAATGCACCATGAGTTAACATCAACTAACAATAAACAACTGTATTTTCATTAACTAAAGTTAACAAATACTGAATAAACACGTCAGCTAAAACAAACTTTTATTTTGGATGCAATTAATCACAATTAATCTTTTCCCAGCACATATTATATTATTATATTATATTATTATATTATTATTATATTATTATTATATTATATTACATTATTATTATATTATATTATTATATTATATTACATTATATTATATATTATTATATTATATTTTATTATATTATTATTATATTATATTATTATTATTATATTATATTATTATATTATTATTATTATATTATTATATTATATTATTATTATATTATATTATTATATTATTATTATATTATATTATTATTATATTATTTTATATTATTATTATATTATATTACATTATATTATATTATATTATTATTATATTATATTACATTATATTATATATTATTATATTATATTTTATTATATTATTATTATATTATTATTATATTATATTATTATTATTAAATTATATTATTATTATTATATTATTTTTATATTATTATAATATTATATTATTATTATTATTATATTATATTATTATTATTATATTATTATTATTATATTATATTATTATATTATATTATTATAATATTATTATATTATATTATTATTATATTATTATATTATTATTATTATATTATATTATTATATTATATTTTATTATATTATTATTATATTATATTATTATTATATTATATTATTATATGATATTATTATTATATTTTATTATATTATTATTATTATATTATATTTTATTATATTATTATTGTATTATATTATTATATTTTTATTATATTATATTATTATTATATTATTATATTATGTTATTATTATATTATATTTTATTATGTTATTATTATATTATATTATTATATTATATTATTATTATATTATATTATTATTATATTATATTATTATATTATTATTATTATTATATTATTATTATATTATATTATTATATGATATTATTATATTATATTTTATTATATTATTATTATTATATTATATTTTATTATTATATTATATTATTATATGATTCTATTATATTATATTTTATTATATTATTATTATTATATTATATTTTATTATATTATTATTATATTATATTATATTTTTATTATATTATATTATTATTATATTATGTTATTATTATATTATATTTTATTATGTTATTATTATATTATATTATTATATTATATTATATTATTATATTATTATTATATTATTATTATTATATTATTATATTATATTATTATTATATTATTATGTTATTATTATATTATATTATTATTATTATTATATTATATTTATTATATTAAATTATATTATATTATATTATTATTATATTATATTATTATATGATATTATTATATTATTATATTATATTATTATATTATATTATTATATTATTATATTATTATTATATTATTATTATATTATATTATATTATTATATTTTATTATATTATATTATTATATTATGTTATTATTATATTATATTATATTATATTATTTAGTGCTGAGCAAAATTAATCACATCCAAAATAAGTTTGTTTTGACATATGTTTGTGCTGTGTATAATGTTTATTATCTGTATATAAATACACACAGGCAGGCATATTTTTAAGAAAAAGGTTATTTATATTTAGAGATATGTGTATATGATACAAATTATATAGAGATTTAAATATGTAACAAAATAGTTTTGTTTGCATTTATGTGTGTGTATCACATATACATAATAAATATTTATAACACACACACCCCCACACACACATATATGTCAACCACAACAAACTTTTCTTTTGGATGAGATTACTCTTTGCCCAGCACTAATTATATCATATTTAGTGCTGAGCAAGATTAATCGCATCCAAAATAAAAGTTTGTTTTGACAATATGTGTGTGCTGTGTGTTTGTTATAAATATACACATATAAATATGCAAAATATGCATGCATACATTTGAGAAATTGATATTTAGATATATGTGTTTATGATTGAAATTTAATAGAATTTTAAATCTCTATGTAACAAAGCTGGTTTGCATAGTTGTTTCTATCACGTATACATCCCTTACAGAAATTTCACATGTGAAACACACAAACCACATGTGAAATGCACATCTGATCACATGGGAAAACATGTGTATTTGGAACCATTTGTGTGAATTTACATGTGCTTCACATGCGATAATACATATATATAATGCACACACATATATTATGTCAAACTGTTATCTTGGATGTGATTAATCTTGATTAATCTTTCCCCAGCACTTTTTAAAATAATTGCAATAACAACAAAGCATCTACAATGTATATGGAACAAAAAAATATAGTATGAACCGTACAGAGAATAATTTTTAACAATATGGGAAATATGAATTTCATTTAAACTAGTATAACAAGGTTATACACTGTAAAATATATCCATAAATGAGCAGTTTTCTGTATTTTTGATTCATGTTTTTATTTTGATCTTACTTCTGACAACTTAAGTTGTAATAAGTGAGCATTTGTAATAGTCTGCAGTGCTATATTGCTACAGAAACCTGGTAATAAACTGCCAGAACATTTTTTTTTGTTATTTCACACACTTCTTTCTCTAGATATTATTTCTTATACATGATATTACTATTTTTAATGACTAAAATGTCAATAAAAGTCACTTTGTAAAACAGCAGAGTTGAATTTTCAACATCGGAAGTGAACATAGCAGAGATTAGCATCCCATAATGCAATTCACAACCACAAATAAACACTTGTGAATCACTAAATACAGAAACTGTTCATTCACATACTTTTTACAGTGTATATATAATAATAAAATGTATTCACTTATTTATTATGCACCACCATTTCATTTTCAGTGCTTATTGTAACCTAAATTATGATTTTGATCACACATATTAGATATTTCGTTGCACAACAAGAAGTGCAAATCTTATAAATAAACTACATGAACATCATTAATGACACTTAATTATGAATTGGCGTTCAGATATCCCAGACAATGGCTTTACACTGGACTGGACTCTGGTTGATTGTTGTGAATCAGAAAAGTGAGTTTAGGAAACTGTTGAGATGTAAAAGATGTGAACGTGACACTGAGAGAGATTGACAGATAAACAGATGGAGAAGAAAAAGAGGAGCAGAGTCTCACCAGGCCTCCTCAGCCGGCTCTCTGCCGCTACACACACACACACCCACACACACACAGAGAGAGAGAAGAGGATCAGAGACACACAAGCACACAGAGAGAGAGAAGAGGATCAGAGACAAACATAGACACACGCACACACACACACACACATCAATACAGCAGTCCAAAAGAAGTCAATAAAGCACATCCATGCATAATAAAAAGTGCCACATGTGACTGCAGGGTTGAATAAGTGTTTCCTGAAGTCAATCCATGTGTTTTTATATAAAAATCATCCATATTTAAAACTTTATAAACTGTTTTGTGTAACTTCTGGTAAGCGCCATCAGTCATCTTTCCTGCTTTGTTTGGTCTAGAGCAGTGTTTCCCAACCCTGTTCCTAAAGGCACACCAACAGTACATATTTTGATGTCTCCCTTTTCTGACCCATTAACTTCAGGTGTTGGAGTCTCTTCTGATGTTCTGCTGAGTTGATTCAGGTGTGTTTGATTAGGGAGAGGTTGAAAATGTGTGCTGTTGGTGTGCCTTCAGGAACAGGGTTGGGAAACACTGGTCTAGAGGTCTGCTTGGGACTGATTTTTTTTAGTTCTGCTCCTGCCAGGTTTTATTCCGCACCCTACCGGTCCCGCCTAATGTTCAGTTTTTGTTCACCTGCTGCCCACTTAGACCCGACTGTTCCCGCTAAATTTAGATCTGGTTTCCAAAATGTCAACTTTACATTGGGTACTACCAAAAAAGAGAGATAACAGATAAGACTGTGGGTTGTGCAAGGATAGTAGGCTAAATGTCAGTTTTGTTTGTTCCTTTGTGATGAGACATGAGTGTCACCTTAAGCTGGATTTATACTTTCGCCTGGCGCTGCATCGCGCACCTCTGCTGACTGTGCACGCACCTCACGAAATGGACGAGGCTTTCATACTTGCCGCGTTCGTCGTTGTAATATTCTTTAAAATGGGGCGGTCAAAAGAAACCCACCGTAAAATAAGACAGATAAAAGAAGTAGGAAGTTTCCGGAAATACGTCATAACATTAATATCATTGAAGATTTTTAAACTAATTATTTTTATACATTATTTTTAATGATTATAAGGATTTTTAGAACCATTCAAGATTTATTTAAATCAAACTTTGATGCATCACTTGCTTTTGTTCATATCTCGGACAGTTTTACCTTTTAAAGTGTATTAAAATGTGAATGACATTAGAACATGGGTTACTCTACAAATATATTTTTATTATGGCAAGAATAAAAAATTAAACCTACTAAAAAATCCAGATGTTGATTTAGATTTGGCCCGCTCCACAGTTCCCACATTACTGTCCGGCTGGTTTCTTTCCTCTACTTATGCTAAAAAGGCAATAATGGTCCAACATTCCTGACCATCATCACCAATAAAGCCCAGAGAAACAGGCCATCAGTATATTGGAAACTGATAGGTTCATATACTTTACAGTGCAAACTCAGATATATGGAGACTGGAGCGCGAGCGAGAAGCAGCTGTGAAGATCAGTCGATTCATCAAGCAGATCGCTCAGCTCGTCTGTGTTTGTGCTCGGTAAAACAGCGAGGGTTAACTGATGACCTCGGCCAATCACAAGCATTTCTGTTGAGCACGTGAACACGATGGCAAATCAGCGCTGTTTTAAGAAAGCCATCAACAGTGCCTTAAATGTTAACGGGAAATTGACGGTTTTTCTTTTAATTCAGTAGCGTGACAAGTCTAATATAGTGAAAGAATCAGTTCACTAACTTGAGTTTGATAAATAGCATCTAAAACGTGTTTGGGAAAGAAAACGCTAGCTAACTTGTGCCGTTTCCCTTAACTTAGCTGAAAATGAGCTCTGATTTCCCTTTTTATTTTCACCATTCATTCAGAACGGACCTTCGAGTCACTCTGAAGGCAGTGAAATGATAAATCTGTGTCACTTTCTCTTCGCTGATAAGATATACAGCCAGGTACACAACGTTCCTATGTAACTCCCAACGATACATCTGGGTTTCTTCCCACCGCAGCCTCGATTTCGCTTTTAAAAATGGCGCCCAAGAGAAATCTATTATCTGTCTATTATCTGTGTGTGTGTGTGTGTGTGTGTGTGTGTGTGTGTGTGTGTGTGTGTGTGTGTGTGTGGTGTGTGTGTGTGTTTGTGTGTGTGTGTGTGTGTGTGTGTGTGTGTGTGTGTTTGAGACCTGCAGCGATGCATCCGCGCCGCCTGCCAGAATCTCCTCTCGCACCCGTAACAGCGGGACGACTGATCCGAGAACCACTGCGACACCTGTGCGCAAACACACACATATATGAAACATTCATCACATCTACTGTATGCAGTGCTGAGCAGAACTGAACTACTGCTGTTTACATAAATCATACAAGTAAAGGTGTGTGTCTTGACTCAGACTTGTGTGTTTGTGAAGCTCGGTGCTAACGTTTCCAATGTTCACTGTAATGCAGTAATAATGTGCACCGTTTGTAAATCTGCTTTGGAGTGATAATTGTTGTGAAAACTATCTAACGCATAAACTTGAATTGAAGTAATGACCCTTTTAGGGTTTGATCCTAATTGTGGCGTTTTGGTGACTGTCGCTTTAAATTCAAATGAGACTGTGCTGTATTTAGAAGAGGGCGGAGCTAAAGACACCTATTGTGTCAAGCTACAAGAGTAGCTGTGTTGTCAGTGCTGGTCATGTGTGCTTCAGTGTCAGTGTGTGCTTGATGCTTCTGTCAGTCTATGTCGTCTAAAACTCCACATCTATAATCCTTTTAGTCTATGCTGACATTATCTTCAGCAGCTCAAACACTCTAATGGCTAATGGACAGACGGCTGCTTCTCACTCAGGGCTGCTGTTTATGCTAATGAGATGGAGAGATGGGCACTAGTGGGCGGGGCTTTCCCCCTCTGATGACACGTACAAAGGGAGAATGCAGGTACTTGTGTCAATATAAAAGCCCCCCTTTAGTCCAGCGAGTGTTGTCCACTGAGTGAACACTGCTGAAATACTGCACACTGACAGGAACAGATTTGAGGATTGCAATTAAATTGATCTGCTTTATTTTAGAGGTTTAGTCAATGCGGGATCTGTTTGACCCGAAGGAGGAACGGTGCATACAGAATTAAAGACAACAGGAGGGTTACTTATGAATTAGCGCTCACATGCAGTATACAGTGTGTACGGAAAGTATTCAGACCCCCTTAAATGTTTCTCTCTTCGTTATATTGCAGCCATTTGCTAAAATGACTGAAGCTCATGTTTTCCTCATGAATGTCCACACAGCAGCCCATACTGACAGAAACACACAGAACTGTTGACATTTCTGCAGATTTATTAAATCAGAAATCTGGAATATCACATGAGCCTGAGTATTCAGACCCATAGTTGTGACACTCATATCTTTAACTGAGATGCTGTTTCTCCATTTCTCCTGATCATCCTTGTGATGCTTCTACAGCTTCATCTGAGTCCAGCTCTGTTTGATTACTCTGACTGGACTTGATCAGGAAAGCCACACAGCTGTCTATATAAGAGCTTACAGCCCACAGTGCATGTCAGAGCAGATGAGAATCATTACAGAATCATTTCTGCTGCACTTAAGGCTCCTCAGAGCACAGCAGCCTCCATAATCCTTAAATGGAAGACGTTTGGATGACCAGAAACCTTTCTAGAGCTGGCCACCAGTCCACCAGTCAGGGCTTTATGGAAAAGAGGCCAGACACATGAAAGCCTGCATGGAGTTTACTAAAACACACTTAAAGGACTCAGAGATGGTGAGAAATGAGATTCTCTGGTCTGATTATACCAAGACAGAACTTTTAGGCCTTAATTCTAAGCGGTAGGCACTGCTCATCACCTGTCAAATATGGTCCCAACAGTGGTGGTGGGAGTATCATGCTGTGGGGGTGTTTTTCAGCTACATGGACAGCATGACTGGTTGCAGTCGAGGGAAAGATGAATGCCAAGTACAGGGATATCCTGGACGAAAACCTTCTCCAGAGTGCTCAGGGCTGAATGTTTACCTTCCAACAAGACGATGACCGTAAACACACAGCTAAAACAATGCAGGAGTGGCTTCATAACAACTCCGTGACTGTTCTTGACTGGCCCAGCCAGAGCCCTGACTTAAACCCAGTTGAGCATCTCTGGAGAGACCTAAAAAGGCTGTCCACCCACATTTACCATCCAACTGGAGAGGATCTGCAAGGAGGAATGGCAGAGGATCCCCATATCCAGCTGTCAAACACTTGCTGCATCTTTCCCAGAAAGACTCACAGCTGTATTAGATCAAGAGGTGCTTCTGCTTAACACTGAGCAAAGACTCTGAACACTGAGCACCATGTGATATTCCAGATTTGTGTTTTAATCTGCAGAAATGTCAGCAGTTCTGTGTGTTTCTGTCAGTATGGGCTGCTGTGTGGACATTCATGAGGAAAACATGAGCTTCAGTGATTTCAGCAAATGGCTGCAATATAATAAAGAGTGAACCATTTAAGGGGGTCTGAATACTTTCCGTACACACTGTATCTTAGACAGTGTTTTAAGCTGGTGCTCACCTCTGTGTCCTTCTGCTGGATGTTTTCAGCACTGGATTCAGAGAGATCTGTGGCTCCACTGCGCTGCAAACACTCAGACTCCATGTTATTGTCTCCGTCCGGCAGAGACGACTGACACACAAACACACAGAGAGAGAGAGTCACATTTACAACTGATGACACCAATAACACTAACACTGTAAATAGCTAACTGTAGACTACTAAAAGACTAAAGAACAACATTGACGTTGCAAGATTTTGATTTTATCACCTTTTTTCTTCATAATAAAGGGACAGTGTACATTAATCAACATTCCTTAAGAATGTAAATGTACCCAAATTAGCCAGAAAGCTTCTTTTCATTGGTAGTCCTTTTGCCAGATGTTATAGGCTAGGCCTTATACGGCTCTCAATGTATGACAGAAGCAGCCTTCGGAATAAGATGCAGATTCAGAGTTATATAAATACACCAGGTGGTTTTTAATTAGCAAATGCTACAAATATTACAAACATAAATATTAATCTGGCAACCTTCAGGTGAAATAAAAACCTCTCCAATATTTTTAATCTGAACTTCAATCCTATACACTGTAAAACTAGCCTATTATAAAATAAAAAGAAAATACATGTGCTGTCCCTTTAAGTTCAGGTTAATTTCAGTCTACTGGTGTTTGCAGATAATGCTCAGAGTATGGTGTGTTTTCTGCTCACCAGTTTTCCGTTGGCATGTATCCGGCTCCAGAGCTCCTGCACCTGCTTCTTTAGTGTCTCCACCTGCAGCTGGTGCCCCGTCTCCATCTGCTGCAGACGCACCTGTACCGCATCACTGTGAACACTCAAACCATCCCTCTCAAGGGGATCGAACGCTGCAGAACGCCTGCAGACACCCGACAGAGGAGAAACGTCTCCCGCTGCTAACATCTGGGAGGCAGAGTGAAGAGGATTCTGGGAAGGTGAAAAGATGCCATTAAGAATCTAGGTTATCCCAAATGACACACTATACACTATGCACTTAATCACCATGGACTTATACACTATGCATTTACAGACTACACTCAAACACTATGCACTTACCATGCACTTATACACTATGCATTGATAAACTACACTTATACACTATGCACTTATACACTATGCACTTATACACTATGCACTTATACACTATGCACTTATACACTATGCATTGATAAACTACACTTATACACCATGCACTTATACACTATGCACTTATACACTATGCATTGATAAACTACACTTATACACTATGCACTTATACACTATGCACTTATACACTATGCATTGATAAACTGCACTTATACACTATGCACTTATACACTATGCACTTATACACTATGCATTGATAAACTGCACTTATACACTATGCACTTATACACTATGCATTGATAAACTACACTTATACACTATGCACTTATACACTATGCACTTATACACTATGCACTTATACACTATGCATTGATAAACTACACTTATACACCATGCACTTATACACTATGCACTTATACACTATGCATTGATAAACTACACTTATACACTATGCACTTATACACTATGCACTTATACACTATGCATTGATAAACTGCACTTATACACTATGCACTTATACACTATGCACTTATACACTATGCACTTATACACTATGCATTGATAAACTGCACTTATACACTATGCACTTATACACTATGCACTTATACACTATGCACTTATACACTATGCATTGATAAACTGCACTTATACACTATGCACTTATACACTATGCATTGATAAACTACACTTATACACTATGCAGACATCTGTGCATATTTGATGCATAAGTTGAAGTTAAAATGCACACCTATAATACATATTTATGTTTAGCAATACATACATTACAAAAAGGTATATTATTAAATGTTCAAGTTTTAAAGAATTGTTGTAACGTTGTTTTATTTTAATTTTAACGTTTTCATTTTCCATCAGCTTTTAGTGAACTTGCAATATTGTCAGAAACACATAGTATATGCAAAAAGGCCTAAATACATGCAAGACCATTCCAATATTTTGCTCTCCAACTAGCACATCTGTGACCGCATCTCCGGACAGCCTCACAGCTGCTCGATGAGAGAGACGTGCACTCGATATGTGCACTCGATATCTTTACTGTGCTTTTTATCTAACCTAACAAATGTAATGATGAGAACATCACCGTGCCTCTCGCAATCTGTTCTCTTTCTAAATCACTCTCGTCTTCATGATTTCTGGGGTATTTTATCTAACTCGCAGGAGTCACAGAGCCGCTATGAATATGCACAAGACTCGCAGAGCTCATACGGTTGGATAAGAGCGTAGGGGAGATCGCTCTGCTCAGGTCACAGCAGCTCACAACACTGGATATGCATTGGCTGCAACAAAGAGACCATCACTCACGCGAGTCATGCCATTAAACTGTATAAACAGAGGTTCCACTACATCTGTATGTATTTTAGCTGCTGTGTTGTGACTGCAGCGATCACTCACGCCCCCCTCACACATCATTTACCTCCTCATGTGTTGTAGAGCTGCTGAAAAGCGTAAACAAACACCTGCAATCGGTTCATGAGGTTGACCAGATTGGCGAGGACTGATCGAGTCATAAAATGTGATTATCGGCAGGCCGATTGATCGGAGCATCACCCTAAGTTATACACTATGAACTTATACACTACACCTCAAGCTCTCTTATACACTACACCTTGAGCTGGGTCTCAAGCTCAATTCCTGGAGGGCTGCAGCTCTGCACAGTTTTGCTTCAACTCTAATCAAACACACCTGATCCAAATATTCGAGTCATTCAAAAGAGTCTCGAACACCTTGATTAGTTAGATCAGCTGTGTTTGATTAGAGTTGGAGCAAAACTGCGCAAAGCTGTGGCCCTCCAGGAATCGAGCTTGACAACTATGCACTACATTATGCACTTATACACTTAAATGTGTAGAGTTTAGTGTCGTCCCAAATGCAACACAATTTTTTTTTCCAACCTCAGTGTACAATAGCTCCTCCCCTTTTAGCTCCCCCAATTGCATACAGTGGTAACCCCTCCCCTTTGCATGTAGCTCCTCCCATTTGGCAGTAGCTCCTCCCCTTCAATGCATCTTTTTAGATATTTGGGCTAGAAACGAGAAAAACTCTATGAAAGAAAAGCATGCGCTATTCTTTTGAGAATCTTTTGAGAATCTTTTGAGTATTGTGTATGTATGTGATTTGGGACGCACCTTCTGAGTTGTGTGGTTTGAACTGGAATCGCTTTCCATGGAAGACTGGCTGCTGGATTGTGAAGCATTATTGTGATGTAATCCATCTGCTGATGTAGTGTCTATGTGTGTAGAGTCCTCAGGAAATATTTGGTCATTGTTTTTCATATTTAACGATGAATCCTGTGAAACGGATGTGTTGCACAGAAGCTCCAGCTTCCTGTTTAGGTCTTCTGTCACTTCCTGTTCTCTGTTTTCTATTTGGCTGTCAGTCACAGAAAGCTCAAGGGTTTTTTGTGAGTGTGCTGCTGTGGTGTTTAAGGCGAGTGTGTGTTGCAGGGCTGATGTGTGTGTGATTTCTCTGTTAATCTTCAGGGCCAGCAGATGATCCTGCCATTTCTCCTTCACACTGGGGTCACTGCTGCGGCGGTTCGGGGTCAGATTCTCACACGAGGTGGGCAGGTTTTCAAATGATCGAGTCTTTGGTAACCTGTAAAGTACACACATGCATCAGTGTGTAAATCACAAACATAATCACAGTTTGATTTCAAATACATTCCATTCTTCATACAATGTAATCAGGTAGTAATTGAAGCAATTTTCAAGCACTTTCCAGATCTATTTTAAACTTTTCCAGCACTACAATTACATCTTCACATGCATATACATACTTCACATTATATTAAGTTCACTATTATTTATAAAGCACATTTAAAGCAACTAGAATTGTGCCAAAGTGCTTTGAAAATAGTTGAGTGCTAAACAACATGATGAGTGACTGAGAGTGGCTTAAAATATAATGCGTGTCTTAATGCACGATGAGTGACTTAATGAGTGACTTAATGCACGATGAGTGACTTAATGAGTGACTTAATGCACGATGAGTGACTTAATGAGTGACTTAATACACGATGAGTGACTTAATACACGATGAGTGACTTAATGAGTGACGTAATGCATGATGAGTGACTTAATGCACGATGAGTGACGTAATGCATGATGAGTGACTTAACGCACGATGAGTGACTTAATGCATGATGAGTGAATTAATACACGATGAGTGACTTAATGAGTGACTTAATGCATGATGAGTGACTTAATACACGATGAGTGACTTAATGAGTGACTTAATGGATGATGAGTGACTTAATGCATAATGAGTGTCTTAATGCATGATGAGTGACTTAATACACGATGAGTGACTTAATGAGTGACTTAATGCATAATGAGTGTCTTAATGCATGATGAGTGAATTAATACACGATGAGTGACTTAATGAGTGACTTAATGCATGATGAGTGACTTAATACACGATGAGTGACTTAATGAGTGACTTAATGGATGATGAGTGACTTAAAGCATAATGAGTGTCTTAATGCATGATGAGTGACTTAATACACGATGAGTGACTTAATGAGTGACTTAATGCATAATGAGTGTCTTAATGCATGATGAGTGACTTAATACACGATGAGTGACTTAATGAGTGACTTAATGCATAATGAGTGTCTTAATGCATGATGAGTGACTTAATACACGATGAGTGACTTAATGAGTGACTTAATGCATAATGAGTGTCTTAATGCATGATGAGTGACTTAATACACGATGAGTGACTTAATGGGTGACTTAATGCATAATGAGTGTCTTAATGCATGATGAGTGACTTAATGAGTGACTTAATGCATAATGAGTGTCTTAATGCATGATGAGTGACTTAATGAGTGACTTAATGCAGGAAGAGTGACTTAATACACGACGAGTGACTTGATGCACCACGAGTGACCTAATGCAGGACGAGTGACTTAATGCACGACAAGTGACTTAATACACGACGAGTGACGTGATGCACCACGAGTGACTTGATGCACAACGAGTGACCTAATGCAAGATTAGTGAGCTAATGCAGGATGAGTGACTTAATGCACGACAAGTGACTTAATGCACGACGAGTGACTTCATACACGACGAGTGACTTAATGCACGACGAGTGACTTAATGCACGACGAGTGACTTCATACACGACGAGTGACTTAATACACGACGAGTGACTTAATACACAATAAGTGACTTGATGCACGACGAGTGACTTAATACACGACGAGTGACTTAATACACGACGAGTGACTTAATACATGACGAGTGACTTAATGCACGACGAGTGACTTAATACACAATAAGTGACTTGATGCACGACGAGTGACTTAATACACGACGAGTGACTTAATACACGACGAGTGACTTAATACATGACGAGTGACTTAATACACGACGAGTGATTTAATACAAAATAAGTGACTTGATGCACGACGAGTGACTTAATACATGACGAGTGACTTAATACACGACGAGTGACTTGATGCACGACGAGTGACTTCATACAGGACGAGTGACTTAATGCACGACGAGTGACTTAGTGCATAATGACTTAATAAGTGAGGCATTAATTAAGGCATAATGAGTTAAATAAAGCATTGATGCATTCATTACTGTATTTAATTATTAAAATGTTAAGATATATTAGGATGTTAAGCTGGTTCCTAAAGAAAATGTGTTTCTGAAAGGAACACGCACACACACATGACACCTCACTTACCTGCTAACAGGTGTGTATGTGGGTGAGGCTGGGGGCGTGGTCTGTGGCACACATGACTCATCAGAGGGAGTGGAGGGGGCGGAGTTATGCAAATACACTGCACTCCATAACAACAGATTCCTCACGTGACACACAGGACGCAAAACCTGACAGAGGGGGAGACATGTTATGAGAGCAAAAACTGATGGCGATCGTTAGTGTTTGTTTGTTAGTATGTTAATTATTTAGTATATTAGTTCGTTTTTAAGTATGTTAGTTAGTTAGTTTGTTTGTAAGTGTGTTTGTTTGTGTGTTAGTATGTTAGTTAGTTTGTTTGTTTGTAAGTGTGTTTGTTTGTGTGTTAGTATGTTAGTTTGTTTGTTTGTTTGTTTGTGTGTTTGTTTGTGTGTTAGTTTGTTTTTTTGTTTGTTTGTTTGTTTGTTTGTTAGTGTGTTTGTTTGTGTGTTAGTATGTTAGTTAGTTTGTTTGTTTGTTTGTGTGTTAGTATGTTAGTTTGTTTGTTTGTTTGTGTGTTAGTATGTTAGTTAGTTAGTTTGTTTGTTTGTTTGTTTGTTTGTTTGTTTGTGTGTTAGTATGTTAGTTTGTTTGTTTGTTTGTTTGTTAGTGTGTTTGTGTGTTAGTATGTTAGTTAGTTTGTTTGTTTGTTAGTGTGTTTGTTTGCGTGTTAGTATGTTAGTTTGTGTGTTTGTTTGTTTGTTAGTATGTTAGTTTGTGTGTTTGTTTGTTTGTGTGTTAGTATGTTAGTTTGTGTGTTTGTTTGTTTGTTTGTTTGTGTGTTAGTATGTTAGTTTGTAGGTTTGTTTGTTAGTTTTTGTTTGTTTGTTTGTTATAGTTTTAGTATGTTAGTTAGTTAGTATGCTAGTTTATTTGTGTTTGTTAGTTAGTGTGTTATTATATTAGTATGTTGGTAGTATGTTAGTTTGTTTGTTTGCGTGTTTGTTTGTGTGTTTGTTGGATTGTTAGTGTGTTTGTGTCTTCGTATATCAGTTTGTTAGTGTGTTAAAATATTAGTTAGTTAGTATGTTATATGTTATGTTATGCTGTGTTTATGTTGTGTTGTGTTACTCCTCCAGTGAGATGGTGTGTGTGTGTGTTTGTACCATCTCTGAGCGCCGCGAGTAGAGGATGTTGTGGAAGGACTGATTGGCAGGCCGCAGCAGAGACCAAACAGAGCAGGTTTTCTCCTGTACGCGCTGCTCCTCTCGCTCCTTCACACTGTTACACAGGAACGTCCCGAACAGGCAGGAGTACGTGTGCTGCACCAGCTTCACCTGCAGCAACAAACACACACCTCCTCATTACACACTACCAGTCCAAAGTCAGCAAACAGTAAGATTTGTGAGTGTTTTAAAAGAAGCCATTTTTGCTCACCAAGGCTGCATTTATCTGATCACAAAATACTTTTTAATGTAGTTTATTTCTGTGAATCAAAGCTGAATTTTCACCATCATTAATCCAGTCTTAAAAGTCACACAATCCTTCAGAAATCATCATAATATGATAACTTGCCGTTCTATTATGATCAGTTATTATTGGTGCACTAATAATGATTCTTACAATTATCAGTGCTGGAAAGATTTTACTTTTAGGATTTTCTGATGAAAAGAAAGTTCAAAATAAATGATTTTTATTTGCAGTCTTTACTTTTACATTATAAATGTATTTATAAAAAAAAGGAAATGGTTTGTGGAGACAAAATAAAGCTTTCTCAATGCTTTTGAGAAATATATGAATGAAAAAATATATATTGCAATTTATAAAAATAGCATCAGTCTGCGTGTTGTGGTTTAGTTATTCTCAGATGCCGTGTGTTTCAGAGACTTTGTGTCATTAATGTTGGTTTGCAGCTTTAGATGTTTCCAGCTTTCCATTGTTGCAGATGTGAGATGTTGTTGTGCTGATTGTAAAAGGCCTCAGCCATCGGTCAGTCCGTCAACACAGTGCTTCAGTATTCTTCTTCTTCTATTATTATTCCCTTCAGAACTGTCTTGAGCATGTCTGCACTCCCATCTCACACCTCCGAAAGCCACCGCATTCATTGTGTTTCGTCTTCTGAGGCGCAGCTCATTTATTAGAGGAGAACAAACACCACAGTGGAGAATCCCATCGGTGCAGCAAACTACACTTTCCTCAGCTCCTGCACAGACATCTCTGAGAGGTTTATTCTTTTTTTGTTTCTGACTGGATGGAAACGCTGCTTTATTCACTGATGATTTATGCAGTGTTACAGTACGGTTCATATATATTTAGAAGTAAACACAGCTAATGTAAATCATCACATCAGCAGCCCATAATGATTAATCATGAGCATACCAGAAAGGCCTCGTTGAACTGGAATGAGCATGGGAACTGTCTCTGGAGCTGGTGAACGCAGTCCAGCCACTGCAGGAACACGGGACAGCGCTCGTTCACGTCGTCTGCTCGCTCACCGTGACCACAGCGCTCTGAAAACTTATGACCGAAATCCAACCATTCAGTCTCCACCAGCACCTCAAAACCCTGCAGACAGACACAGAGAGAGAGAGTAGTCATGCTTTCTAATGCAGTCAAATAGAAAAGTCACATTTCAAAGGCTTTGATTTAAACGTTAGAAGCCACAATCCGGTTCTGCTCAGTCCTTTCATTTAACGATTCATTTAACGATTTCATCTTTAACGATCTAGGCACAAAGTCTAAAGCGCAAGGCGCAAAAGCATTAAGGGCCTGTCTGAATCCACTTTTGCTATTTTAAGGATGGGAAAATACACTCTGCACCCTGGCGCATGGTCTAACAGGGTTGAGCTTATTCTCTAGATGAGTTCTGGGTGTGTTTTGAGCATGACATGCATTAAACCAATCAGAGTCTCGTCTCACATTCACTTTAAGAGTCAGTTGCGTCGCTCCATGGTGCATTTGCTATTTACATGGTGGACTTTGTAAGTGTAAAAACTGAACGCTTCACTAGCGAGAAAACAGTTAAACAGAGCATCTGCAGCGCGAGGATAAAGAACGAGCCTCCTCCATTCAGCCTCTTTACTTTCTCTTTACTTTGGTGGAGTAAGGAAACGGTGGAGACTCACTCCACTGAACACATCCATTAGCCCACATATTTAATCTCCTTTGTTAAGCTCAAAGATTTGTCTCAGAACTATTTCTGAATTCAGTTCTAATCTCCAGCAAGGGAATAAATGAACAATAATAATGAAGTGTGGTCAAAACACTGAGTTATATCCAAACACACGTCCTGTTCTTATGGCCCAAAACCTGCATAGACTCATAACTAATGTGCTCTGCTGGACTTTAGGAGCAGCTTTTAGTTGGTCAATGGTGCGGTCTGTTTCTGTTCCTCAAAATAGCAACGTGACAACAATGAGCCTTAACACACCTCTTTTCCAGACAAGAACACCCATGAGTCTACAAAGTGGCGCAAATAGATTTGCTATTTAAACAACGTGGTGCAAAACGGGAAAATTAGAGTTGTGTTGATCTAAAACTTGCAACACATGAATGATAAGGCCCTCTGTGTGTCTGTGTATGTGTGTGTGAGAGACCTCTATAGTCCGGTAGAAGGGGTCCAGCATGAGTTTGGACAGAGCCAGGATCTGTGGTGTTCTGTCCCATCCATCAGAGCAGTGCACCAGCACCGGCCGCTGTTCTCCATCCACTGCGTTCACCACCAGCACAGATGCTTTCAGCAGCAGAGACAGATGCTGCAGCCACTTAGTGCTCTCCAGCGCCGACAGCCAACTGTTATTAGTATATAAGTATTTCATATTAGTGTACTGCTCATACAGTGGATATAAATAGTCTACACACCCCTGTGAAAATCCAAGGTTTCTGTGTTGTTAAAAAAAGAAACCACAATTAATAATTTTAGAGCTTTTTCCACTTTAATGTAAACTATAATCTGTACAATTGCATAAAAAAACTAACTAAAATCTTTTAGGTCAGGGGAACTAAAACTAAAACTAAAATAAAAGTGTGCACACCTTTAATACTTTGTTGAAGCACCTTTTGATTATATTACAGCACTCAGTCTGTCAGCATGTCACATCTTGACTTGGTAATATTTGCCCATTCTTCTTCACAAAAATGGATTCAGGTCTGGGCTCTGGCTGGGCCATTCCAAAACTTGAATTTTCTTCTAGTGAAGCCATCCCTTTGTTGATTTGGATGTGTGCTTTGGATCGTTATCATGCCGAAAGACGGAGTCCTCTTCATCTTCAGCTTCCTAGCAGAACCCTTAAGGTTTTCTTCTAGCATTAACTGGTATTTAGCATTGTTCTTATTTCCTTCCACCTTGACTACGACCCAATCTCCAGCTGAAGAAAAGCAACCCAAAAGCATGATGCTGCCACCACCATGCTTCACTGTGAGTATGGTGATGGGGATGTGCAGTGTTGTTTTTGTGCCAAATGATGACCAAAAAGTTCAACCTTGGTTTCATCAGACCATAACACCTTTTCCCATGAGAATTTATCTGGGCCTGGATATTCTTTGTAAGAAAAGGCAGCCGTCTTGCCACCCTACCCCATCGCTCAGACTAATGAAGAATACGGGAGATTGCACAGCCAGCACTTGCCAGATATTCCTGTAACTGTTTTAAAGTTGCTGTAGGCCTCATGGAAGCCTCCTCGACCAGTTTTCTTCTTGCCTTTTCATTAATATTAAACAGACGTGGAGTTCTTGATAATGACACTGTTGCACCATTTTTCCTCCACTTGATGATGACGGTGTTCACTGTTCCATTATATATCTAATCCAATGGAAATTATTTTGTACCCTTCTCCTGAATCTCTAACAATGAGATCCCTCTGATGCTTTGGAAATTCTCTGCGGACCATGAATTCTGCTGTAAGATGCAACTAGGAAAATGTCAGGAAACGACTACTAGAGCAGCTGAACTTTATTCTGGGTTAATCAAAGGCACTTTAAATGATCACATGTGTGTACTGACTCTTAATTAAAATAAGTTTGAATGTGATTGTTTAATTTTAAACCCAGCCACATCTCTAGTTATAAGAGGGTGTGCACACTTATGCAACCATATTATTTTAGCTTTTTTATTTTTTGATCCCCACACCTGAAAGATTTCAGTTTTTATAAAATTGTACAGGTTATAGTTTGCATTAAAAGTGGAGGAAGTTCTAAAATGATTTACTGACACCTTGCATACAGGGGTGTGTAGACTTTTGATATCCACTGTACATGTTCATTAAAAATCATGAAAAAAGCAGCCCAAAATTTACTTTAAACATCACAAAATTTGATCATGTAATTTAAAGCTTTCTTTTTAAAAGACCTCGTAAAAGATTTCAAGATCTCGTAAAGTGCTTTCAACTCATGAAACATGAAAAGAGGGCGGAACAGAGTAGCTCCTCTCCTTTTCTCACAGCTCTGCCAGTGAGAGTGGTTGAGCTCAAGCACATCAAATGAAAAGCCAATGAGAAGAAAGGGGCGGGGCATGTCAGACACTAGAGTGCATTTGATTGGTCAAGATTTGATGAGAAATTGAAGTATGAGGTAACGGCAAAAAAAAATTATTGATTCGTTTAGGAGGAAGAGACAAACTGCAAACTTTGTTTATATCAGGTTTATACCTTCTAAATGTGGATTTTGTCACTGTTTTGGAGCACACTAGATTATATATATCTTAAAAACTAGCAATACTGATAACTCTAACATCTAAAAAAAACATCATTTTAAATAACACAGGACCTTTAATAAATGTGTAAAGTAAGTTAAAGCATCTATTCTATAAGAATATACTATATAAGCAGTTATTTTTATATATGATTATGACCCTGTGTGAAAAAAGTGTCTTAAGCTGCATGGGTATATTTGTAGAAATTCCTAGAAAACATTGTATTGGTCAAAGTTATAGATTAGTAATTAAAATGTATCATTTTGACCCATAGCGTGCATTTCTGGCATTACTAAAAATATACCATTTAATCATAAGACCAACTTGCGAAGATCACACACTTATATGATGTTACAAGTAGCTTTCTTTTAAACAATGCATGTGAATAAATGTCAAAATTAATTTAAAATATCTATTAATGAACTATTACATGTTAATTTACTCCACTTCTGTTTTATTCAATCATTCATTTTCCTTCAGCTTAGTCTCTATTTGTAGAGGTCGCCACAGTGGACCATATTCCAGCTTATGTTTTACGCAGCAGATGCCCTTGTAGCCACAACCCATACACACTCATTCACACACTCATACACTACGACCAATTTAGTTAATCAATTCCCCTATAGCGCATGTGTTTGGACTGTGTGAGGGAAACCCGAGCACCCAGAGGAAACCCACGCCAACACGGGGAGAACATGCAAACTCCACACTGAAATGACAACTGACCCAGCCGGGACTCAAACCAGAGACCTTCTTGCTGTGAGGCCACAGTGCTAATCACTGAGCCGCCCAACTTTTGTTTTAAATATTTGTTATTACAGATTATATTATTTATTTTTATTAAATGGACAGTTCACCTAAAAATTAACTTATTGCCATCATTTATTCACAAACCTGTGTACGTTTCTTTCTTCTGTTGAACACTAATGAAGATATACTGAAAGATTCTGGAGGGAAAAAAATCAGCCATTAGCCGCATTTCCACTATCACGCCGAAATCGAGTGAGGCAGGGCCAGTCGCATTTCCACTGTCACTTCCAGGACCTGATCAGGCCAAAGCAGGGCTTCCTCGGGGCCAGAGGCCAGCCTTTTTCAGCCCGCAAAATGCATTGGGCTTCGGGGTGGAGTGAAAGAGACGCGGAGTTTGCCAGAGTCTGGTAAAGATAGCGTGCCGCCATTACACTAGTTTTCCAATCGCACACGAGTACATGCGCCAAAAAATAAATAAATAAGGGAAAGAAAAACATATAGCTGGTCAGTTTAAGACAGGCTATTCCATAAAACACCTTACAGGCTAGGGGTCTTTTTGCTTGTGATCGCCCTTAGTTTTCCCTTTTAAATGTCAGGCTGTTGCATAAAATAATAAAGTTTTAATTTATAAGTGTCTTTTCTTTGCTGCGTCCTCCTTGATGTTTCAATAACGCATAATAATCTTAACACCGTTTTAAAGACACAGCAGCCAGTAACAGTTGTCGAGAGTTTTTGTCAAGTTTAAAGGTGTGTTTGTGCATGAAACGTGCGCGTTTAGATGCATGTGTGTGTGAGAGACTGGACGAAAGAGCACTCTCTTTACAGCTCTGTTGGTGCCGCGAGCAGCTGGGTTTCTTTCTTTCTTTATTTATTTATTTTGGAGATAATACAAAATATGAACACAATAGTGTCATATCTAGATAAAATAGCCTAAGCTACAGTTGAAGTCAGAATTATTAGCCCCCCTGTTTATTTTCCCCCCAATTTCTGTTTATCTGAGAGCAGATTTGTTGAACTCATTTCTAATCATAATAGTTTTAATAACTCATCTCTAATAACTGATTTATTTTCTCTTTGTCATGATGACAGTAAATAATATTAGACTAGATATTCTTCAAGACACTTCTATACAGCTTACAGTGACATTTATAGGCTTAACTAGGTTAATTAGGTTAACTAGGCAGGTTAGAGTAATTAGGCAAGTTATTGTATAATGATGGTTTGTTCTGTAGACTATTGAAAACAAATATGTCTTATAGGGGCTAATAATATTGACCTTAAAATGGTGTTTAAAAAATTAAAAACTGCTTTTATTCTAACCGAAATAAAAGAAATAAGACTTTCTCCAGAAGAAAAAATATTATAGGAAATACTGTGAACATTTCCTTGCTCTGTTAAACATCATTTGGGAAATAATTAAAGAAAAAAAAAAATTCAAAGGGGGGCGAATAATTCTGACTTTAACTGTATATTGAAATAATTTTAAAAATTACAAATATTGGATATAATAAAGTCACAGTAAATAAATAAACCAATATAAAACAAACAAAAGCTAGAATAATGTATGTATATACAATACATAAACCGTTTCAAGCCATTTTAAACTTTCATTTTACAAAGGCCTCTCTGAATAAAAGATTTGAGATATTTTCTAAAAACAATAAACACCGGAGGAGTTTTGAAATATAATTTATAAAGTATTAGGAGACGATGATTTAATCAAATCACAATGTACGATGCCAACAGTCGGTCTGCGAGTAAACGAATATTCATTTTCTTTTCAGCTTAATCCCTTTATTAATCTGGGGTTGCCACAGCGGAATGAACCGGCAACTTATCCAGCATATGTTTTATGCAGTGGATGCCCTTCCAGCCGCAACTCATCTCTGGGAAACACCCATACACACTCTATCATACTCATACACTATGGACAATTTAGCCTAGTATTTAGTATTATTATTATTTTATGTAATTTTTATTAT
Organism: Danio aesculapii; assembly: GCF_903798145.1. Classification (NCBI taxonomy): domain Eukaryota; kingdom Metazoa; phylum Chordata; class Actinopteri; order Cypriniformes; family Danionidae; genus Danio; species Danio aesculapii. The sequence goes on from NC_079439.1 coordinate 1,787,300, forward strand.
TATTATTTTTATTTATTTATTATTATTTATTTATTTTATTTATTATTATTTTATTTATTATTTTTATTTCATTATTATTTTATGTAATTTTATGTATTATTTTATGTAATTATTTATGTAATTTAGTATTATTGTTATTATTATTATTATTATTATTATTATTATTATTAATTCACCTGCACCGCATGTCTTTGAACTGTGGGGGAAACTGGAGCACCCAGAGGAAACCCATGCGAACGCAGGGAGAACATGCAAACTCCACACAGAAACGCAAGCTGACCCAGCCGAGGCTCAAACCAGCGACCTTCTTGCTGTGAGGCGACAGTATTTCCTACTGCGCCACTGCGTCACCCGTAAACGAATATAATGAATGAAAACACAGACATGTGCGTAATGTAATGTAATGTAATGCTGTACAGTAGCGTGTCATTCGTTTGTTTTGGTTGTCTTCATTTTAATGGTTACGTGATGATGCGATGGTGTGCTTTATCTGCCTGATTCCCACTGAAGTGGGCGGGTTGTGTGATGTTCTGGGGGCGGGGTTTGCGTGATGCGCTGTGAGCTACTAGCCCGACAGTAAAAACATAACATGATTTCGGCCTAATTACTCATGCTCGCGGGCTATTGGCACAGCCCGGCCCGATAAAAGCCCTGGCTTGCACTAGCCCGACAGTGGAAATGGGGCTCTTGGCTTCTATAGTATTTATTTGTTCCTACTGTTGATGTCAATGGCTGATTTTTTCCAGTATGTTCTCGTTTGTGTTCAAAAGAAATTCATAAAACTCCTTGAATGTGAGGACGTTTTCAGTTTTGGGTGTACTGTGCCTTTAAATAGAACTGAATAATCCTGAAATTGTGCTGCATTCACATAGATAACCATTAGCTTTAAGCAGTTGTGTTAGCTGTGTTTGTTCTGCAGGATGACTCCTCATAAACACTCACTTAAGTGGATCCGGGATCTGAGCGCAGAGCGTCCGCAAACACTGGAAGCTCTTTCTGATGGAGTGGATGTTGGCCATTCCCATGAACATCACCTCACAGTTGGGATAATACTCTACAAGGAGCACATACTTGAGAAGAGGTAAACAGTGTTCTGCAGCTACACTATTAGTCAAACATTCAGCATATAACATTGATTAGAATCATAAGCTCTGCATTACCTGGACACTCACAGCCACCTCCCTTCGCTCGATTGGCTACTGCTGCGGCGTATGAGCGCGCATCCATTATTAACAGCTTCTGAGGGGGCGTGGTATTTGGCTCCGCCTCTACGTTCCCATTGGCTATGTGAGGATCTGGCATGAATATAAAGAAAATGAGCTTCTGAACATGAGCATCAATTGTACCCGAGTCACTGAGTGTGTCTCAATCAGCATATGCACTAGTAAGGGCACTGATGAGCTTGATTCACTACACATTGGTACACACTTACTGTGACATTAGAACACTTTTACTGTCTCAAAACTGGAGTTTATAAACAACAGCAGGACTAATCATTTTCACAGTAAACAAGGGTGCTGATTGAGACGCACCCACTTTTACTTACCGGAGCCACTGATGGTGCCGTTAACATGATTGTGAACACAGGAGCCGTTAGCATGCGCTGTGTTTGCTGCCGGATCTGTAGCGCAGGCTTTGGCAATGGCTTGTACCAGATGCTCATCATCAGCGTTCCTCCAGCCCCACCAGCTGACCTCTGGCTGCCCACATCGACCAATCACAGCGCCCGAACTCTGGTGCCTGGGTTAAAGGTTTCGATGAAGCTGAGTGAGATACCATTTTAAGTGTACATTCAATCCAGATTTAAAGGGGCAGTTCACCCAAAATTGATAATTTAGTCACTATTTACTCTCACTCAAGTGGTTCCAAACCTTTATGAGTTTCTCTAATCTGTTGAACACAAAAGAAGATATTTTGAAGAATGTTCCATAGTTGAAAAAACAAATACTATGGAAGTCAATGGTTACAGGTTTCCAACATTTTTCAAAATATCTTCTTTTGTGTTCAACAGAAGATAAAAAACTCCTAAAGTTGATTGAAACAAGTAAAAGGTGAGTAAACGATCACCGAATTTTCATTTTGCGTGAACTGTACCTTTAAGAGCTAGAACTACACACTTAGTGATAAATAATTTTGGAGAGTATTTTAGAAACATTTCCTTAGTTTCTGATTATACATTTCATAGGAGGCTTTTATTGTAGAAATGTTAATTATTAAAATGCAAATTACTAGAAATTTTAAATGTTATGGTATCTCTGAGTGAGATACCATTTTAACTGTAGATTCAATTCAGATTTAAAGGGACAGTTCACCCAAAAATTATGATTATATCACTATTTACTCTCCCTCAAGTGGTTTCAAACCTTTGCGTCTCATTAATCTGTTGAACTCAAAAGAAAATATATTGAAGAATGCTGAAAACCGGTAACCATTGACTTCCATAGTTGAAAAAACAAATACTATGGAGGTCAATGGTTACAGGTTTCCAACATTTTTCAAAATATCCTCTATCGTGCTCAACAGAAGAAAGTAACTCTTAAAGGTCTGAAACAAGTAAAAAGTGAGTAAATGATGACAGAGTTTTCATTTTTGTGTGAACTGTCATTTTAAGAACTGGAACTACACACTTTGGGCTCTATTTAATGATCTAGGTGCAAAGTCTAAAGCGCAAAAGCATTAATGGCGTGTCCGAATCCACTAGTACTATTTTAAGGATGGATAAACTCGGCGCATGGTCTAACAGGGTTGTGCTTATTCTCTTAATGAGTTCTGGGTGTGTTTTGAGCATAACCTGCATTAAACCAATCAGAGTCTCGTCTCCCATTCCCTTTAAGAGTCAGTTGCGTCACTCCATGGTGCATTTGCTATTTACATGGTGGACTTTGTAAGTGTAAAAACTGAACGCTTCACTAGCGAGAAAACAGTTAAACAGAGCATCTGCAGCGCGAGGATAAAGAACGAGCCTCCTCCATTCAGCCTCTTTACTTTCTCTTTACTTTACTCCTTTACTTTGGTGGAGTGAGGAAACGCTGGAGACTCACGCCATTAAACACATCCATTAGCCCACATATTTAATTTCATTTGTTAAGCTCAAAGATTTGATCAAAACTATTTCTAAATTCAGTTCTTATTTCTTAATAAATGAACAATAGTAATGAAGTGTGGTCAAAACACTGAGTTATATCCAAACACACGTCCTGTTCTTATGCCCCATATGCTGATGCAGACGTCTCCAAAACCCCACAGGTGGACACATCTAAACCTTATCACGGTGGCGCAGTGGGTAGCACAATCGCCTCACAGCAAGAAGGTCGCTGGTTCGAGCCCCGGCTGGGTCAGTTGGAATTTCTATGTGGAATTTGCATGTTCTCCTCGTGTTGGCGTGGGTTTCCTCCGGGTGCTCCTTTTTCCTCCACAAGTCCAAAAACACGTGGTATAGGTGAATTGGGTATGCTAAAATTGACCGTAGTGTGTGAGTGTGTGTGTGTGAATGAGTGTGTATGGATGTTTCCCAGTGATGGGTTGCAGCTGGACGGACATCCCCTGTGTTAAACATATGCTGGTTAAGTTGGCGGTTCATTCCGCTGTGGCGACCCTGGATTAATGAAGGGACAAAGCCGAAAAGAAAATTAATGAATAATGCAGATCGTCATGAATAAACTGAAAAAGCCCCCTGAGGTGAAGAAGGCATGGAGGCAGTGGTGTTTATATTGATGTAGAAAATCATCATTTCTGGATCATTTTAATCCTTTAATTGTTTTCATCTGTAAAGATATTTGTGTATTGCTGATCATCCTGTGTGTATTCAGCAGTGTGTAAGTGTTTGGACCTGCATAGGTGCATAACTAACGCGCTCTGCTGGACTTTAGAGCAGCTTTTAGTTGGTCAACAGTGCGGTCTATTTCAGTTCCTCAAAATAGCAATGCACCAACAATGCTCCGTAACACACCTCCTTTAATGACTAGACCATTGAAGACCTTGAGTCTACAAAGTGGCGCAATTGGATTTGCTATTTAAACAACGTGGTGCAAAACGGGAAAACTAGTTGCGTTGGTCTGAAAATAGCAATAAATCACGCCAAACACGTCTTGCACCTTATTGCGCCGGGTGTATGATAGGGTCCACGATGTTAAATCATTTTAAAGAAAATTTTAGAAACAGTTTCCTTTGTTTCTGATTAAACATTTTATAGGAGTGGTTTAATAAAACTGGCAAACTTGAAACTGAAAAAAATAGAAATTTGAGTAAAAAAGCCCCTAAAATTCTAATTACTTTAAACTAGCAGATAATAGAAATAAGTAGATTAAAAGAAGTAACAAAAAGCATTGTAGAAAAAAATATATACAGTTGAATTATTCGCCCCCCTGTTTATTTTTTCTGTTTAACGGAGAGATTTTTTTCAGCACATTTCTAAACATAAATAGTTTTAATAAGTCATCTGTAATAACTGATTTATTTTCTCTTTGCCATAATGACAGTAAATAATATTAGACTAGATATTCTTCAAGACACTTCTATACAGCTTATAGTGACATTTAAAGGCTTAACTAGGTTAATTAGGTTAACTAGGCAGGTTAGAGTAATTAGGCAAGTTATTGTATAATGATGGTTTGTGCTGTAGACTATCGAAAATAATATAGCTTAAAGGGGCTAATAATATTGACCTTAAAATGGCTTTAAAACAATTAAAAACTGCTTTTATTCTAGCCGAAATAAAAGAAATAAGACTTTCTCCAGAAGAAAAAATATTATCAGACATACTGTGAAAATTTCCTTGCTTTGTTAAACATCATTTGGGAAACATTTAAAAAAGAATAAAAATTCAAAGGGGGGCTAATAATTCTGACTTCAACTGTATGTGTAGAATTACATTATTTCTTCTGCACAAACACAATGAGACATTTGGGAAGTAAGATGTTAATATAATTTAAATAACTTCTGTTTATGCATTACTGACCATTCTTGTAAGTGTACTCAATGGAAAAACGTTTTATGTAATTATTATTATTATTATTATATACACTGGCCACTTTATTAGGTACACCTGTCCAACTGCTCATTAATGCAAATGTCTAATCAGCCAATCACATGGCAGCAGCTCATTGCGTTTAGGCATGTAGACATGGTCAAGACGATCTGCTGCAGTTCAAAGTGAGCATCAGAATGGGGAAGAAAGGGGACTTTGAGGGACTTTGAACGTGGCATGGTTGTTGGTGCCAGACGGGCTGCTCTGAGTATTTCAGAAACTGCTGATCTACTGGGATTTTCACGCACAACCATCTCTAGGGTTTACAGAGAATGGTCCGACAAAGAGGAAATATCCAGTGAGCGGCAGTTCTGTGGCTACAGCAGCAGAAGACCACACCGGGTGCCATTCCTGTCAGCTAAGAACAGGAAACTGAGGCTACAATTCACACAGGCTCACCAAAACTGGACAATAGAAGATTAGAGAAACGTTGCCTGGTCTGATGAGTCTCCATTTCTGCTGCCACATTCGGATGCTCGGCTCAGTATTTGGCCTCAACAACATGAAAGCATGGATCCATCCTGCCTTGTATCAATTATGAGCACAGTGTCTCCATCTTCTGATGGCTACTTCCAGCAGGATAACGCACCATGTCATAAAGCGTGAATCATCTCAGACTGGTTTCTTGAACATGACAATGAGTTCACTGTACTCAAATGGCCTCCACAGTCACCAGAGCTCAATCCAATAGAGCACCTTTGGGATGTGGTGGAACGGGAGATTGGCATCATGGATGTGCAGCCGACAAATCTGCAGCAACTGCGTGATGCTATCATGTCAATATGGAGCAAAATCTCTGAGGAATATTTCCAGTAGCTTGTTGAATCTCTGACATGAAGGATTAAGACAGTTCTGAAGGCAAAAGGGGGTCCAACCAGGTACTAGTAAGGTGTACCTAATAAAGTGTATAAGTGCTTAAATAATTCAGCAATATCTCTTTCTGGTGTCTTTTAAGAATAAGTGATACTTCACATGGTCATGAAAGAAGTCTTTTAGTCGCTAAAAAAGTAACCAAATAAAAGCATTTACTTTGTCCTAATATAACCAGAAGAGTCCATTAATTAAATGCAGTGTAAATAAAGACCTGTAAACGACGGCCGGGATCCTCTTCCATGATCTGAACGCCGCCACGTTCTCCAGCTGCTGATCAGTGACTGCAGCCGGCACCAATATCTGCTCCGGGTAACTTGAACAAACCCTGACACACACACACACACACACACACACACACACACACACAGGTCAGGTGATGATGCACCTCGTATTCCTTATGTGTTGGTGATCTAATGTCCCCACAAGTTTAGCAATACCAGTAAATTTTGAATTTGTGTGTTAATTTTTTGGTCCCCATGAGAAAACGAGCTCATAAATCGTGTGTGTGTGTGTGTGTGTCAGGTGTTTCAGTCACCTGTAGTTGCTGTTGATGTTGGAGATTCTCCAGGCACTGTGCATGTCGAAGCCCATCCTTTGCAGCTCTCGCTTAAATCTCTGCTTGTGACCTCCTACACACACACACACACACGCACGCACACACGAGTGTCACTGAAGATAACAGGTGGGTTTGTGCTGCTGCTGAATTTGAATGTCCCCACAATTCCCAAAAATAAATGTGTGTGTGTACCTGCTCTGCATATCCCATCATGCACCTCTCTGTCCTCTGCAGACACACTGGTGCTGCAGGACAGGAAGCTGAAGGCGAAGAGTTCCTGCAGACGAGCTGGCGGTCCAGACGCTGCACTGATCCTCCGTAGCCAATCCTGACACTGATCCGCAGACAGGAAGTTACACCTGAACACACAGAAACCACAGGTGAGCCATTACTGACTGTTTACTCCCATAATGCACCATTCTGGGTGTAATTGAGCTGGAATCATCAGTGCACATAATATCAGCGTTCACACTCCAAGCCATCTATCAAGTTTCACTAATCAAAAAGCTGAATTTCCAGGACCTAAAATGAGTGGAAAAACAGCCTGCTGTTGTGTTTTACATAATATTAAAGGTGCAGTAAGCAAGTTTGACACCCAGTGGTTGAACTAGGTACTGCACTCATGGATCAAAACACATTTTCACTCAGCTCCTCCTCTGATGAGTCTACGCAAGCATAGGTTGCCAGATTGACGTGAGTGTGTCTGACTATCGAACCTAAAGGCTGATTTAAGGCTGATTTCTAACTAAAAGCAGCACATTTGTTTTAATAAATACTTTCTAATGTAATAACTAATTTGCCATCATGATGCCAACATAATGTTTTACTAGTTATTCTGAAAGATACTAGTATTCAACTTCAAGTGTGCTTTAAAGGCTTAAAGGTGCAGTATGTCAGTTTAACACCCAGTGGCTGAACTAGGTATTGTATTCCTGGTTCAAAACATGCAAGCACAGGTTGCCAGATTGATGACACCAAACAGGAGCGAGCCTGATTATCGAGCCTAAAGGCTGATTTAAGCTGTGTTCTAAATTAAAAACAACGGCATGAGATAGAAGGAATAATTTCCATATTAAAAGGAGTTTTTGTTCTAACCAACACCTGAAATATATATATTAGAAACAGCTTCTGTTTCTCACAGCTGAACAACAGAAAACTGACAATGATCAGCTGAAGTACACCTCATGTGCTTTATTCAGTGTTAAATGCTAATAATGTGAGTCTGAATGCCAATACTGAAAGCAGCAGCATATAGTTCACCTCAGATCTGGAAAATAGAAATAAACCAATTGAAGCTGAACTTCAGAGCTGTGACTCAGTGCAAACCAACACATATCAGTGATTCAGCATCTACATTTAATAATGTTAAAGAGGTTTAATATGTATTAATTAGATTATAAACCTTACCATTTCGCTGGGGTGCAGTGAGTGCACTATTCTGTGCTTCTGAATGGCTGTATTTACATTTCTGTCATGTTTCATCTGGTGCAAACAAATTGCTCATCACTGCAAATTCGTCACGTAGCATGTTGTTAGGACACGCGCTTACAATGTAACCTGCTCACCCAATGTTTACACTCATAATATTTTTTATTATTTGCTAATTAATAATCTCATTTGAAACTCTGAATCTGTGTCTTATTTCGGAGTCTGCTACTGTCCACCGGAGGTCGCATTTCAGTCACGGACGCATGCTTTGAGAGTCTTCCTGACTGAATGAATGAAATACGTGGTTTTCCACAATCTGGCAACCGGGGTGCTGAAATATATTTGGATAAACTGGCACTGAGCAGGTTAAAATGACCAAAACACAGACATACGTTCCTGCACGTAACGCACATTTTCAAAGCAGAATATCTGACTTTGTTTTTCAAATAAACAAGAATGTTCACTGAGCATGTTTCTGAATATCTGCAAACATATTATGGTGTTTTTATGCTTTAGAGGAGCCAAAAACTCACACACAGCACTTTTAACATGGTTTTAGCTTGAGTATCAATTTTCAGGACTTTAATAGCCACTATATAAGAACAACAATCAATAATTTACATCATATTTTGAAAAAAAAAAAATCTGAGGTATTTACTGTTTGTGTGGCTGCTAATGCTTCTTATCCCAATTTTTATAGCTTAATAGTATTAGCTCAATAGCTCCATATTTTATATAATATTTAATTACTTTGATAGTAGTTTTACAAACTTTACATTTAGTTTTTCTGTCATCAGCATTTTAGCTTCAGCTCAGAAGTGACTTATTTCAAAGTCAAAACTCCTTAAATGTATAGAAGTCAGAATTATTTGCCCTCCTTTTAAATTTTTATGCTTTTATATTTTTTCCCCAATTTCTGTTTAACAGAGTGCAGATTTTCCAACACATTTCTAATAATAGTGTAAATAACTCATCTCTAATAACTGATTTATTTTCTCTTTGCCATGATGACAGTAAATAATATTAGACTAGATATTCTTTAAGACACTTCTATACAGCTTAAAGTGACATTTAAAGGCTTAACTAGGTTAATTAGGGTAAAGTTAGGGTAATTAGGCAATTTATTGTATAACAGTGGCAAAAATTGCTTAAGGGGGCTAATAATATTGACCTTAAAATGGCTCTAAAACTATTAAAAACTCCTTTTATTCTAGCCGAAATTAATCCAATAAGACTTTCTCCAGAAGAAAAAATACTATAGGAAATACTGTGAAAAATTCCTGAATCTGTTAAACATTGTTTGGGAAATATTTGATAAAGAAGTTCTGGGGGGGGTGAATAATTCAGAGTTGTTTTTTTTAAAAAGAAAAACAGAACACATTCAGAATTTCCATGAGCCGTGGGAACCCTGTTATATTCAAATAAAGGGATAAAAATAAGTGTTGGTTCAGCTCTGCAGGCGGATACAGGGATCAACACATTTGCTATTCAAAGCAGTGCAGTAATACAGACCTGATGAGTTTACAGTCTTTACAGGTGAGCTGAATCTGCGTCGGTTCATGACTCTCCACACTCTCAATCAGCTGCAGAGGAACCTGACAATACAACAAACACACATGCCTTCAGTGCATATACTATTATCTGCGGTGTAAAGTAATTAAGCATAAAGCATTAAAAACACTCAAATTGTCACCTGCAATTATCATTAGGCAAATTAGCATAGCATTACACCCCTGGTCTGTTTTTTATACAGATAATCTAGTTCAGTTAGAAATATATCATCATACTGAAATAAACCCCACCCCTAAACAATATTCAGGTTTATTTGTAAATGTCATCATACTGAAATAACCCCCCGCCCCCTACTCAATATTCAGTTTCAGTAGGAAATACAACATTATACTGAAATAAAATCCCGCCCCCTACTCAATATTCAGTTTCAGTAAAACACATCATCATACTAAAATGAAACCCCGCCCCCTACTCAATATTCAGTTTCAGTAGGAAATACAACATTATACTGAAATAAAACCCCGCCCCCCACTCAATATGCAGTTTCAGTTGGAATACATCATCATACTGAAATAAAACCCTGCCCCCTACTCAATATTCTGTTTCAGTGGGAATACGTCATCATACTGAAATAAAACCCCGCCCCTACTCAATATGCAGTTTAGTAGGAAATACAACATTATACTGAAATAAAACCCCGCCCCCTACTCAATATTCAGTTTCAGTAAGAAATACAACATTATACTGAAATAAAACCCCGCCCCCTACTCAATATTCTGTTCCAGTGGGAATGCGTCATCATACTGAAATAAAACCCCGCCCCTACTTAATATTCAGTTTTAGTATTCCGCATAAATCTGCATGTCTCTGCAGTTGATCCCTGCAAGTGCTGTTGAGGAAACTCTTACACTGATGCTGTTCTCCTGCAGTTTGATGTGAAGGCGGTAGCTGGTTAAGGCAAGGACACACTCCAGTGCTTTCTCCACATGGTCCACACACTCGCCGAGCAGCAGCGCAAACGGGACCTGCAGAACACACACACACACACATACATCATTATTACAGCGCTATTTTTTCCCCTAAATTCTGTTTTCCATTGAAGTTTTTTATACATTATATATTTCTGAACAATACAGTGAAATGTGTTATTAAGCTATGAAAATGAGTGTCTGACCTGTTCATCCTGCAGTCCGGAGCTCCCACGAGCCTCCAAACTCTGCTGCACCTCTTCAACCTTCAGACACATTAGATTATATGTGAACATCAGCACTGATCTGAGAGCAGTAAATAATGGGGTAATCACTGTTTTTTGTGTCTCACCATGACTCCAGGACGGCAGCTGAGAGGATCACAGTCTTGCTGGCGGTAAACACACTGACTGACCTGACAGACACATCAGTACTGTTTATTGCAGGAGCATTCATTCATTCATTAAATCATTAATTCTTTAAATAATTTATTCATGCATTAATCTGTTCATTAATTCATTCATTTGTTCATTCATCAACTCGTTAATTTATTTGTTCATTCTTTAATTAATGCATTTGTTCAGTCATTCATTCTTTCAATTATTTGTTCATTCATTCATTCTTTAATTTGTTCATTCATTAATTTATTCTTTCATCGAGGCATCACGAGGCACTCATTCATTCATAAACTTATTCATTTATTCATTCTTTATGGATCATAGTTATACCTGACAGACACACCAGAAACATTTACTACAGGAGCATTCATTCACTTATTCATTTATTCTTTAATTCATTCATTCATTCATTCGTTATTCTTTCGTGCATTTGTTCGTTCATTCATTCATTTGTTAATTTGTGCATTGATTCAGTCATACGTGTGCTAATTTGTTCATTCTTTCATGCATTCATTCCTTCCATCATTCATGCATTCATTAATTCATTTGTTCTTTCATTTAAGTGTTTGTTCATTCATTCATTCTTTAATTTGTTCATTCATTAATGCATTCATCCAATCAGTATCATAGTTATATGACACATCCATCCATACATTTACTAAAGTAGCATTAATTTGTTCGTGTATTCACTCTTTCATTTGTTTGTGCATTTGTTCGATCATTCTTTCATTTGCTAATTTGTTTATTCATTAATTAATTATTTTTTTTATTAATGCATTTATGATTTTATTCATTAACTCATTCATTCATAAATCCATCATTTATTCATTTATTATGGATTATAGTTATACCTGGCAGACACGTAAGTAACATTTACTACAGGCACATTCATTTATTCATTCCTTCATTTTTTAATTTATGCATTCGTTCGTTCATTCATTTGATAATTTATATGTAATTAGTTCATCATTCATTCATGCATTAATTTAATTCATTCATTCATTCTTTCATGCATTCATTCTTTAATTTGTTTATTCTTTCATGCATTTAATTGTTCATTCGTTCTTTATTTAATTTGTTCATTCATTAATTTGTCTATTCTTTCATTAATGTATTCATTCATTTGTTCATTCCTTCATTCATTAACTAATTTATTCATAAACTCATTAATTAATTTATTTATTATGGATCATAGTTATACCAGACAGACACATCAGTAATATTTACTACAGGAACATTCATCCCTTCAATTATTCATTAGTTTATTCTTTATTTATTTGTTGAGTCAATCTTTAATTAATTTGTTCGTTCATTTATCCATGCTATAAATTAAGAAAAAACTAATTAATAAAAAAAATTATATATATTACTGTAAATATATCAACACTCAATTTTTTATTTTATGGTGATTTTCTCAATATTTAGAGTTTTTAAACTTTTGAATCTTATTTTAAATAAAAGGTTTCTGATATTCAGATACAGTTAAAGTCAGATTTATTAGCCCCCCTGAATTATTAGCCCCCTGTGTATTTTTTCTGAAGATTTTCAGCACATTTCTAATCATAATAGTTTTAATAACTCATCTCTAATAACTGATTTATTTTATCTTTGTCATGATGACAGTAAATAATATTAGACTAGATATTCTTCAAGACACTTCTATACAGCTTAAAGTGACATTTAAAGGCTTAACTAGGGTAATTAGGGTAACTAGGCAGGTTAGGGTAATTAGGCAAGTTATTGTATAATGATGGTTTGTTCTGTAGACTATCAAAAAATATATAGCTTAAAGCTGCTCATTTTGACCTTAAAATTTAGTTTAAAATATTTAAAACTGCTTTTATTCTGGCCAAAATAAAACAAATAAGACTTTCTCCAGAAGAAAAAATATTATCAGACATACTGTGAACATTTCCTTGCTCTGTTAAACATCATTTGGGAAATATTTACAAAAGAAAGAAAAAATCAAAGGGGAGCGAATAATTCTGATTTCAACTGTACATGTTTGTCTTATTTTACATATTAGATTACTTTTAATTATAACTATTGCAGTTACATATAGCATTATTTTACATGATAAGTTTCAGATACTCCGATTCATATTTTCATGTTATTTATTTTATTATTTTGGCTAATGCTATAAAAACAGCACTCAAACTGAACTGATGCGATATTGCTTCACTTTCCTCCACAAGCCATGACAGAATCGATCAGACATTTCACAATCGATGATGCGTTCGGTTCATGCTGATCAATCATGCTGATCGATTCAGAGCAGATCAATATAGAGACTGCATCAGATGAGGCTGAACCTATAGATATTATGGATTCACTGTATGGATTCAGCCTCTCCAATGATTCAACACTTCACCAAAACCAAAACGGAATAACAGGAAATTTATACTTAACACTTATAAAATAAAATAAATAAATAAATAAATAAATAAATAAATAATGTCTATTTCTGATTATTATCATGACAATGAAGCCAATTCACCCACAATTATGGTGGATTTATTTTATTTAAAAAAGGATATATAAGATTATATAACATGAAAAACATGCAAATAAAAAACAAATACCACTGAAATTGTTACATTTATAATTAGTTCATACATGTATAACAATATTTTAAAGGCAAATTTATTCATGTTAAAGTATGAGCACATTTGTTTATCATAAGTTTAATAACTCATTCCTTTATCAGTGATGACAGTACACAATATTCTACTAGATATTACACAACATACTAGCACACACGTTCATTCATGCCTTCATTCTTTAGTTGCATTCATTCGTTCATCCATTCTTTATTTAATTTCTTCATTCATTAATTCCTTTATTCTTTCATTAATGCATTCATTCATTTGTTCATTCAGTCATTTGTTCATTCATTCATTCCTTTATTCTTTCATTAATGCATTCATTCATTTGTTCATTCAGTCATTTGTTCATTCATTCATTCCTTTATTCTTTCATTAATGCATTCATTCATTTGTTCATTCATTCCTTTATTCTTTCATTAATGCATTCATTCATTTGTTCATTCATTCCTTTAATCTTTCATTAATGCATTCATTCATTCATTTGTTCATTCATTCATTCCTTTATTCTTTCATTAATGCATTCATTCATTTGTTCATTCATTCCTTTATTCTTTCATTAATGCATTCATTCATTTGTTCATTCATTCCTTTATTCATTCATTTGTTCACTCATTCATTTGTTTATTCATTCCTTTATTCTTTCATTAATTCATTAATTCATTCCTTTATTCTTTCATTAATGCATTTATTCATTTGTTTATTCATTCATTCCTTTATTCTTTCATTAATGCATTCATTCATTTGTTCATTCATTCATTCCTTTATTCTTTCATTAATGCATTCATTCATTTGTTCATTCATTCATTCATTTGTTCATTCATTCATTCCTTTATTCTTTCATTAATGCATTCATTCATTTGTTCATTCAGTCATTTGTTAATTTATTCATTCCTTTATTCTTTCATTATTGCATTCATTCATTTGTTCATTCATTCCTTTATTCTTTCATTAATGCATTCATTCATTTGTTCATTCATTCATTTGTTCATTCATTCCTTTATTCTTTCATTAATGCATTCATTCATTTGTTCATTCTTTCATTAATGCACTCATTCATTTGTTCATTCATTCATTTGATCATTCATTCCTTTATTCTTTCATTAATGCATTCATTCATTTGTTCATTCATTCCTTTAATCTTTCATTAATGCATTCATTCATTCATTTGTTCATTCATTCCTTTATTCTTTCATTAATGCATTCATTCATTTGTTCATTCATTCCTTTATTCTTTCATTAATGCATTCATTCATTTGTTCATTCATTCCTTTATTCATTCATTTGTTCACTCATTCATTTGTTTATTCATTCCTTTATTCTTTCATTAATTCATTAATTCATTCCTTTATTCTTTCATTAATGCATTTATTCATTTGTTTATTCATTCATTCCTTTATTCTTTCATTAATGCATTCATTCATTTGTTCATTCATTCATTCCTTTATTCTTTCATTAATGCATTCATTCATTTGTTCATTCATTCATTTGTTCATTCATTCATTCCTTTATTCTTTCATTAATGCATTCATTCATTTGTTCATTCAGTCATTTGTTAATTTATTCATTCCTTTATTCTTTCATTAATGCATTCATTCATTTGTTCATTCATTCCTTTATTCTTTCATTAATGCATTCATTCATTTGTTCATTCATTCATTTGTTCATTCATTCCTTTATTCTTTCATTAATGCATTCATTCATTTGTTCATTCTTTCATTAATGCATTCATTCATTTGTTCATTCATTCATTTGTTCATTCATTCCTTTATTCTTTCATTAATGCATTCATTCATTTGTTCATTCATTCCTTTAATCTTTCATTAATGCATTCATTCATTCATTTGTTCATTCATTCCTTTATTCTTTCATTAATGCTCATTTGTTCATTCATTCCTTTATTCTTTCATTAATGCATTCATTCATTTGTTCATTCATTCCTTTATTCATTCATTTGTTCACTCATTCATTTGTTTATTCATTCCTTTATTCTTTCATTAATTCATTAATTCATTCCTTTATTCTTTCATTAATGCATTTATTCATTTGTTTATTCATTCATTCCTTTATTCTTTCATTAATGCATTCATTCATTTGTTCATTCATTCATTCCTTTATTCTTTCATTAATGCATTCATTCATTCATTCATTTGTTCATTCATTCATTCCTTTATTCTTTCATTAATGCATTTATTCATTTGTTCATTCAGTCATTTGTTAATTTATTCATTCCTTTATTCTTTCATTAATGCATTCATTCATTTGTTCATTCATTCCTTTATTCTTTCATTAATGCATTCATTCATTTGTTCATTCATTCATTTGTTCATTCATTCCTTTATTCTTTCATTAATGCATTCATTCATTTGTTCATTCATTCCTTTATTCTTTCATTAATGCATTCATTCATTTGTTCATTCTTTCATTAATGCATTCATTCATTTGTTCATTCATTCATTTGTTTATTCATTCCTTTATTCTTTCATTCATTCATTCATTCCTTTATTCTTTCATTAATGTATTCATTCATTTGTTCATTCATTCATTAAAGCTTTCATTCATAATTACTTAATACATGTATAACAATATTTTAGTCCCTTCGGCTTAGTCCCTTTATTCATCATGGGCTGCCACAGTGGAATGAACCACCAACTATTCCAGCATATATCTTGAGCAGTGGATGCCCTTCCAGCCACAATCCAGTACTGGGAAACACCCACACACACTACAGCCAATTTAGTTTATTCAATTCCCCTATAGCGCATGTGTTTGGACTGTTGGGGAAACCGGAGCACTCAGAGGAAAGCCATGTGAACACGGGGAGAACATGCAAACTCCTACTTGCTGTGAGGCAACAGTGCTAACCACTGAGCCACCATGTCACCCAGTTTAAATGTGTGCAAAATTTAAGCTTAGAAAATATAAATGTAACCTAGTTGTAACCTAATCTAAAATTTGCAGTTTGTCACTTCTGCCTAAACGGACCGATGATTTTATTGCCGTCACTTCATATTTTAGTTTCTCATCATATCTCCTGACCAATCAAATGCCTTCTAGTGTCTGACATGCCCCGCCCCTTCTTCTCATTGGATTTTCATTTAATGCGCCATTCTCACTGCCATTCTCACTGGCAGAGCTATGAGAAAAAACGAACCCAATTGGCTGTTTCAAAAGGGGAGGAGCCACACTATGCACCGCCCTCTCTTCATGTTTCAGTTGAGATTGTCAAATTTAGAATAACAATGCTTATTTCAAAGCACTTCACGAGATCTTTAAGTCAGAATTTGCCTGGGGTATTGAATAATTTCAGGCTTGACTGTATATGTATTGCTTTTTTATTTTTGTGAAATACAGCCTGACTTTGACAGGCTTAATGAGATTCACCATGATAGCAAGCACCTGACAGAGAGTTATGAATGATTCTACTGGCCTCGGGTCATAAACAGAGTCATGTCGGGACTTTACCACTCCTGAGGAGCTTTTAATAACCACAATCAGCCTTATCTTATCTGTAGAAAAATAAAACAAAAATGTGTTGACAGGGTTTTCATTTTTAAAAAATGCAGCTTAAATTAGTTAACAATAGGCAGCACCGTAGCTCAGTGGTTAGCACTATGGCATTACAGCAAGAAGGTCGTTGGTTTGAGTGCCGGCTGTGCCTGTTGGTGTTTCTGTGTGGACTTTGCATGTTCTCCCCGTGTTGGTGTGGGTTTCCTCCGGGTGCTCCAGTTTCCCCCACAGTCCAAACACATGCGCTATAGGGGAATTGATTAACTAAATTGGCCGTAGTGTTTGAGTGTGTGTGTGAATGAGTGTGTATGGGTGTTTCCCATTAATGGGTTGCGGCTGGAAGTGCATTTGCTGCGTAAAACATATAGTCAAATAGGTGGCAACCTCTGATAAATAGGGACTAAGCCGAGAAAAATGAATGAATGAGTTGACCACTCACAGATCTCTATTACATTCATATTTTCCACAGGATGCTTTACAGTAATATATTAGTGCATACACTTTGGATTAGTCAGTACTTATTGGTATCACAGCACACACAAATGAATATGTTGGTGTAAAATATGAAATAAAATTTTAATATACAGGAAACA
This sequence comes from Danio aesculapii, assembly GCF_903798145.1. NCBI lineage: Eukaryota > Metazoa > Chordata > Actinopteri > Cypriniformes > Danionidae > Danio > Danio aesculapii. The sequence goes on from NC_079439.1 coordinate 1,804,767, forward strand.
TCAAGAGAAACATAAGATATTAAATATAGTTGAAAAACTGTTTTGAATAAATGCATTATCTTTTCTATTCCTAAAGATGTTTGGTGAGCAAATTTTATTGAATATAACTGTTTAATAAAACTGCTTTCTTTAAATGCACTGAAAAATATTCCCTATATTCACTGAGAAGTGGATAAAAATATTCATGTTGAAAAGGAGGTGTACTCATTTATCCACTGTATATATGAAAAAACCTGCATTAAAGCATTACAAACGCAGAATGTGATCATATCTCTCGTCAATATCTGTGTTCAGAAAAACAAGTCCATATCAGTCGTGAATACATTCAGTATCATTAACTCTTCAGACAGAGCGAGTAAACTCAGCAGATCTGCTCTGATGGTCACTGCCAGACAGAATCTGAGGACATTTTTTTGCTATTATGTAAATAATAATTAGCACATTCTGGGTCAGTTGGTGTTTCTGTGTTGAGTTTGCTTGTTCTCCTCGTGTTCGCGTGGGTTTCCTCCGGCTGCTTCGGTTTCCTCCACAGTCCAAACACAAGCATTACAGGAGAATTGATTAACTAAATTGGCCGTAGTGTATGAGTGTGTATGGATGTTTCCCAGTACTGGGTTGGAAGGCCATTCGCGGTGTAAAACATATGTTGGGGGTTCATTCTGCCGTGACGACCTCTAAAATAGAGACTAAGCCAAAGGAAAATGAATGAAGAAAAAAATATATATATTTTTATATATATATATATATATATATATATAATAACGTAACTATTATTTAAGCCTTTCAATCAAGATCTAATTAGATCCACTTGTTTAGTAAACAAAGCAAGTGTCTCATATAATATCTCTACTAAAAGTAATATAAATATAACTTTACAAACTATACTTTAGATAAAGCATATAAATATCTGCATACTAGTCAATAATGTTGCTGAAATTAATACAAAAACTGAATGAATATTTATTTACACATATTTAGATAAGCAAATAAATAGACACAATGTTGAGCAAAAATCTGCAGATTCCGTTTGGGCCTACTGATAAACATACATACACACACACACACACACACACACACACACACACACACACACACACACACACACACACACACGCACATGCACATGCACAAACATGCACACATTCCACACTGCATTTCTGACACACAAACAATGTTATAATAATGAAGGTTTACTGACCTGAACCTGGATCAGTCGCTGTGTGTGTAGCAGAGGCTCAAAGAAACACACACACGTCTGCAAAAGACAATCATACACTTATTTTAATTATTGTATTTATTTATTTATTTATTTATTTATGTATGTATGTATGTATATATATATATATACAGTTTAAGTCAGAATTATTAGCCCCCTTTGATTTTATTTTTTAAATATTTCCCAAATGATGTTTAACAGAGCAAGGAAATTTCCACAGTATGTCTGATAATATTTTTTCTTCTGGAGAAAGTCTTATTTGTTTTATTTCGGCTAGAATAAAAGCAGTTTTTAATTTTTTTCAAAACTATTTTAAGGTCAATATTATTAGCCCCTTTAAGCTATATATTTTTTGCGATAGTCTACAGAACAAACCATCATTATACAATAACTTGCCTAATTACCCTAACCTGCCTAGTTAACCTAATTAACCTAGTTAAGCCTTTAAATGTCACTTTAAGCTGTATAGAAGTGTCTTGAAGAATATCTAGTCTAATATTATTTACTGTCATCATGACAAAGAGAAAATAAATCAGTTATTAGAGATGAGTTATTAAAACTATTATGATTAGAAATGCTGAAAAAAATCTCTCCGTTAAACAGAAATTGGGAAGAAAAAAAACAGTGGGGCTAATAATATTAATAGTAATTTAATAAAAATGTTAATAATAATAATTATATATATATATATATATATATATATATATATATATATATGTTAGTGCTGTCAAATGATTCATCGCAATCACATCCAAAATAAAAGTTCATATTTACAAAATATATTTGTGCGTACTGTGTATATATTTGTTCATATAAATATATGCATGACTGTATTGTAAATATATTTCTTTTGTATTTTTATGTGCCGTATGTGTGTGTATTTAGACAAATATTCATAAATATACACATGTATAAATTATGTAAATACAGACTATTTTGACAGCACTAAGTAAGTTCTATAAGTGACTTTGTAACAGTAGGATTGAAATTGCGTTTATCCAAACTTCAGATGACATATTATTATCAGCAGACAAAAAATATGCATTTATTAAATATGATTTTATTAACTGAAATATTTACATTTGTATTAAAATATGACATCTATCATTCGTAACACTATCAACAAATTATTAATATTAGTCAATATTAGTTTTACTCCAGATTTACAGGCATAAGTAGGTCAGTGCGACCTTATATAACCCCATCAGAAGTCAAAGTCAACCAATAATAAACTTGAGGGTGGATTAAAAGTGAAACAGGTTTTGTATTGTGAGTTTGTGAAGGGCAGAGATAAAACACACACACACACGCACACACACTGAGAGAGAGAGAGAGAAATGCACAGCTATTCAAGCCGATGGGAATGTAAACTATAATCAAAGATCATGCAAAGAAAGCTTATGCAAACACAAAACCTTGTTATGCTGTGCCTGACAAGCTCGTGTGAAGCCAAAACATCTGTTTGCTTCTTATTGATCCATGTTTTATAATGACAGAGAGGTTATCGTGCTTTAAACAGCTCCATTCTGAAGAGCAGGTTTACTCAAATACAATTAGAAATATATAAATAAACTAATAAATAAGTGTAAAAAAGCAAATATGAACAAATATAAATTATAAGTTTATAGTAATTATATAATTTAATTTAATGTTTGTTTTTACTACATATTTTTTTATTTTTCACTTACCTTTGTGTACATTTAATTATTTTATATATTTATAATTTATTCAGATGTGGCTTTCCATATTGCAGAAGGGTTTGACCTCACATAAAAAATACTATAGTAAACTTCTAGTAAATACTGCAGTGTTTTTGAACCACACTTTACTAAACCACTTGAATTAATCTGTTGTGTTGATTGATAACACAACATCTATACTGTACTGTAGTGTAATACTGTAGCTTCTACAACTATAGCGTGCATCATACAACAATACATCACAGTTTACTGTAGTAAAACTAAAGTATACTACATTAGTATTACAGTTTATCAGTTCACTATAGTTAGTACTACAATATGCTAGAACATTCGTTAAGAAAGAGATGTAGATTTATAATATATACACTATAATCCACTTTACTATAGTATTTACTATAGTATTTTTTCATCTATGTCAATTTAGTGCAGATAAAAACAGCCTTCACTAATTTACTTTCTGTATGTGCAACAGTGTGCACGTCTGGTGTTTAGTGAGTAGTCTATTTAGTGAACTATTTAGTGTGTGTATGTGTTCTTGTCGGTGTTTGTTGTTGTTATTGTTGTTCTGGAGGGCGGAACCGTCACCGGCGAAAAAAAAGGTGCAGTAAAAGCCGCTACGCGCCGCCGTTCACTCACCTGCTGTCGCCGCTGCAGCAGAAGATCCGCGCTGTTGCCGGTAAACCGGAGTGAAAGCAGAAAAAACACGGTAAACAGAAAGTAAACATTGACTGTAATCCTCTCTACACCGCCATGACGCTCCCCTCTCAGCTGCTCCGCGCGCGGTCATGTGATGGGTCTGACGCAGTCACGCACCCGCGCATCACGTGATGAATGTTTTGTTTTTGCGTTGCGGAGATAGGATACAGTCCGCGTTATATTTATTAATAACAAAATCATTATATTGATCAAAAAACCTATTATAGTGTGTACTGAAGCAATAAAATGCCGTCTATAACATTTCAAAAACAAAGAAGGGATTTTTATTGAACACGAAAAATAATATTAATCACAAAAAGTATTATCTTGTGTACGAAATGATTAATATGTAATCCATTACATTGTTTTAAATACAGTGATGATTATAATTATCCGGAAAACGTTTTACGTTGATTTTGGCACTATTTTACAATTTTAAAACAAGTGTTCTGGACTTAATTTACATAAATCAATAATAATAATAATTAAAGAATTGTTATTTCAAAAGCAAGTATTATTAAATGAGTAGTATGCAGAAACTTAATGTAAATAGATACATATAAATGTAATAAATTTTTCTCATAATTGTCCTCCGAGCAGAGTTAGGACAGTATTTTTTTATTTATAAATTAATAATAATAATTATTAATCATATCTAATTTTGATAATAACACATATATATTACTATATGTATTTAAATTATTTCAATAAATTATTAAATAATTATTTAGAATGAGAAACAAACAGCTGCGGTTTCCCCACAAGTCCAAAGACATGTCGTACAGGTGAATTGGGTAGGCTAAATTGCCAGTAGTGTATGTGTGTGAGTGAGTGTGTGTGGATGTTTTCCAATGATGGGTTGCGGCTGGAAGGGCATCCGCTGTGTAGAACATATGCTGGATAAGTTGGCGGTTCATTCCGCTGTGGCGACACCTGATTAATAAAGGGACTAAGCTGAAAAGAAAATGAATGAATGAATGAAAAAACAAATAGGGCGACACGGTGTCTCAGTGGTTAGCACTGTTGCCTCACAGCAAGAAGGTCGCTGGTTCGAGTCCTGGCTGGGTCAGTTGGCATTTCTGTGTGGAGTTTGCATGTTCTCCCCGTGTTGGTGTGGGTTTCCTCCGGGTGCTCCGGTTTCCCCCACAGTCCAAACACATGCGCTATAGGGGAATTGATGAACTAAACTGGCGAAAAATTGTAAATGTATTTATTTCATTCCTTCATTCATTTTCTTTTTGGCTTAGTCCCTTTATTAATCAGGGGTTGACACAGCGGAATGAACCGCCAACTTATTCAGCATATGTTTTACACAGCGGATGCCCTTCCAGCCACAACCCATCACTGGAAAACACCCATACATTCTCATTCACACACATACACTACTGACAATTTTAGCTTACCCAATTCACCTGTACCACATGTCTTTGGACTTGTGGGGGAAATCGCAGCTCCCAGAGGAAACCCATGCGAACACGGGGTGAACATGCAAACTCCACAAAGAAATGCCAACTGACCCAGCCGAGGCTTGAACCAGAGACCTACTTGCTGTAAGGCAATAACGCAACCCACTGCACCACCGTGTTGCCCATATTTATTTCATCAACATCACAATAAGAACAATTACAGATAACAGTATAAATTTCAAATGGGACTTTTATTTTTGAAGTAATCGTTTGCTTTTTTTAATCTCCAGACTAAGCTGGATATAAATGAACTTACATTAGTTATATGACAAATCAACACTTATTATTCAGCCATACTAAAAATATAGACATTTGGGCCATTTAGAGTTAAGTTCAACACATGAAATAAATTATTAACAACAAAAAAAGAGGGCGAAATATGAAGGTTAAGTGTCCTGCGAGGTGATGAGTTCAGAACGATGAGCAGAATGAGTTTAGATCTTCCTCTTTCTCTTCTTTTAGTCTCATAAATGACTGAATGCCAACAGAAACGTGTCCGTCTGTGTGTGTTCGTCTGCTTCGGGATCTCTGGGCTCCTGTTTTGACCGCAGCTGAAGCCAGTGAAAAGCAGACTCAAACCAGCCGGACTCTCAGATCTGCTGACCTGTGTTGGTTTCACAAAAACCATCTCGTCTGATCCTAGACCTGTTAACAGAAAAAAAAGGTTTGTGGATTACACTTATAGCTCTTTGATTATTTGTGATTCTTTTATTGTTTAAGGTCTGTGTGAAATCAAAATTTACAATGTTCTTAAGGGGAACAATTAATCTGTGCATTTCTTTATGGTAATTTGCTTTGTCTTTATCTTCAATCAACATACTTCAGACACAATATTCTTTTAGCCACACCCCTCTTACATTACCAAATGAAAGCCTCGCGCCCTACTCATTATTCCATTTTAGTTGGAAATACGTCATCATACAGAAATAAAACTCCGCCCCCAACTCAATATTCAGTTTCAGTTGGAAATACGTCAGCACACTGAAATAAAACCCTACCCCTACTCAATATTCAGTTTCAGTTGGAAATACGTCAGCACACTGAAATAAAACCCTACCCCTACTCAATATTCAGTTTCACTTGGAAATACATCATCACACTGGAATAAATCCCACCCCCACTCAATAATTAGTTTCAGTTGGAAATACATCATCATACTGAAATAAATACCCCCGCCCCCCTACTCAATATTCTGTTTCAGTTAGAAATACGTCATCACTGAAATCAACCCCGCCCACTACTCAATATTCAGTTTCAATTGGAAATACGTCATCATACTAAAATAAGACCCCGCCCCCTACTCAATATTCACATGGTAAAATATCATCATACTGTAATAAAACCCCGCTCCTACTCAATATTCAGTTTCAGTTTCAAATATGTCTTTATACTGAAATAAAACCCCGTCCCCTACTCAATATTCAGTTTCAGCTGGAAATACATCATCATACTGGAATAAAATCCCGCCCCTACTCAATCTCAGTTAGAAATACATCATCATACTGTAATAAAACCCCGCCCCCTACTCATCTCAGTTAGAAATACATCATCATACTGTAATAAAATCCCGCCCTATACTCAATATTCAGTCTCAGTTGAAAATACGTCTTTATACTGAAATAAAACCCCGCCCCCTACTCAGTATTCAGTTTCAGCTGGAAATATATCATCATACTTGAATAAAAACCCCGCCCCCTAACCAATCTCAGTTAGAAATACATCATCATACTGTAATGAAACCCCGCCCCCAACTCAATAGTCAGTCTCAGTTGGAAATACGTCATTATACTGAAATAAAACTCTGCCCTCTACTTAATATTCAGTTTCAGCTGGAAATACGTCATCATTTTGAAAACCCCACCCCCTACTTAATATTCAGTTTCAGCTGGAAATACGTCATCATTTTGAAAACCCCACCCCCTACTTAATATTCCGCTGCAATTGGAAATACATCATCATGTTGAAATAAAACACTGCCCTTACTCAATATTCCTTTAAGTAGAAAACACATCATCCTACTGTAATAAAACTCCACCCCCTTCTCAATATTCTGTTCAGTAGGAAATACATCATTACCCCCGCCCCTTATTTACAGTATTTCAGACTCGTCTCCCACCTGTAGTTGTAGAACCAGTTGCTGACAGTGCTGGTTTGAAGGCCGAGCTGCACCGCCAGCCTGTCGATGGTGTTTTGTGAGGGATACGGCTCCAGCTCATATGCGGAGAGCAGCGTCTGCTTCTCCTGCACACTGAGCACGACGCGTGGCCTCTTCAGGGCATCCACACGCCACACATCACTGCACTGCAGAGACTCACACACACTCTGATAATCACGCTTAAGTCGAGCTGAAACAAACACACACACATGCGCAACGTTATGTATTATATTATTTCTTGTTCGCATTTATTTGTTTATGCTGTGTCCCTGTCACTCTACATCACATCTGCCACTGAACCGAACTACATAACCTGTCATGCCCTGCAGTCACACACCAGTTTCAGTTCACCTCCTAATTACACACACACACCCATCTGCAGTTCATTACCACTGATTACATGGACTATATATTCACTTTCACACACACACATCCATTGCTGAGTCTTGTAGTGTTCACTTCTACGTGTTTTCTTTGTATTGCCTTGGACACACACCGACCTCTCTGGTCGCTCTTCTTCTTGGCGTTGAGCTTCTGGATACTGTGCGGGTCTAGGAGCCACAGATGCATCCGGATGAAGTTCTCCTTTCCCTTCAGGCTGAGTTTAGTCCAGGGTTTGGGATGAGATAGAAGTTCAGACACAGAGCTTTGTGTTAACCCAGAACCTCCTCACCGAACACACGCTGACCTGATGAACAACAGCAAGAGTTTTTAAGTGACATTGAGATTTGCACAACAAAATGACCACAATGCAAAGCAAATAAACACGGTAGCACTTTAAAATAAGGTTGTATTAGTTAAAGGGCACCTATTATGCAAAAATCACTTTCATAAGCGTTTTAAACCCAGTTGTGGTGTCAGCAGTGTGTGAATATATCCAGGCTCTAATGGTAAATATAAATTAGTTGTATTTTTAATAATCAGACTTGATAAAACAATCTGCAGAAACACTTTGATTCACATTCTCCCTTGTGTGCCTCATCAGAGGGGGAAAGCCCGCCCACTAGTGACCATCTCTCCCTCATTAGCATAGGACATTAGTCTTGTTTTTGAATCTGCCACTATGCTGACACACAGGCATTTGTAGCTCTGCCTTTATTTGAAAAAGAGCACAATCTCATTGGACAGAGTTTTATTCCAGTATAATGACGCATTTCCAACTGAAACTAAATATTGAGTAGGGGGTGGGTTTAATTCCAGAATGGTGACATATTTCAAATTGAATGTTGAATAGGGGGCAAGGTTTTAGTTCAGTATGATGGCGTATTTTCAACTGAAACTGAATATTGAGTAGGGGGCGGGGTTTTATTCTAGTATGCTGGTGTATTTCCAACTTAAAATGAATATTGAGTAGGGGGCGGGGTTTTATTCTAGTATGCTGGTGTATTTCCAACTGAAACTGAATATTGAGTAGGGGGCGGGGTTTTATTCTAGTATGCTGGTGTATTTCCAACTTGAAATGAACATTGAGTAGGGGGCGGGGTTTTATTCCAGTATGATGATGTATTTGCAACTGAAACTGAATATTGAGTAGGGGGTGGGGTTATATTTTAGTATGATGATGCATTTCCAACTGAAACTAGATATTGAGTAGGGGGTGGGTTTTATTTCAGAATGGTGACATTTTAAATTGAATATTGAATAGGGGGCAGGGTTTTAGTTCAGTATGATGGCGTATTTTCAACTGAAACTGAATATTGAGTAGGGGGCGGGGTTTTATTTTAGTATGCTGGTGTATTCCAACTTAAAATGAATATTGAGTAGGGGGCAGGGTTATATTTTAGTATGATGACGCATTTCCAACTGAAACTAGATATTGAGTGGGGGGGGGGTTATTTCAGTATGGTGACGAATTTCAAACTGAATATTGAGTAGGGGGCGGGGTTTTATTCCAGTATGATGATTATTTGCAACTGAAACTGAATATTGAGTAGGGGGTGGAGTTTTATTCCAGTACGATGACGCATTTCCAACTGAAACTAGATATTGAGTAGGGGCGGGGATTTAGTTCAGTATGATGGCGTATTTCCAACTGAAACTGAATATTGAGTAGGGGGCGGGTTTTTTCAGTATGATGACGTATTTCCAACTGAACAGAATAATAAATTGGGGGTGGGGTTTTATTTCAGTATGATGACGTTTTTCTAACTAATAACGTAATCTCACAGCAATTCATAACTTTATCACATGACACCAAGGTTATTATCATAAATAAGCTGTGTCTCACCTATATTGTGCACTATGAGTGTTTTTTTGACCCTCTGTGTGATGCTGAACGTGTCAAGCTCCAGATTCTGTAGATCCAGACTGCTGATCGTCGGAGAAGAGCAAAAACTGTTCCTCCGCATCTCTGTTCTCAACACTCCATCCGTGAAGAGTCTGATTCATTGACGTCAGAGAAACTGGGGGTTGAACGTCTTCATCGATCTCATATTTGACCTTCTGGATGATTCCCTGGACAAAGTCAGCTGGGGTCTGAACGCTGGGATCCAGTGTCCTACAATGTATTTGTTCTCTAGTGTGATTGGTGATTGGTTGGTATGCATCTGCTGTTGCTCTCCCTGCAGGATGATTCTGATGGCGTTTTCTGATGCGTCGCTACTGCTGCTGCTGTGCACCGATCGCAACTCTTCATCCAGCACTGAAACAACACACAACACTGAATATTAAGTAAGGGGCGGGTTTTTGTTTCAATATGATGATGTGTTTGCAACTGAAACTGAATATTGAATAGGAGGAGGGGTTTATTTCAGTATGATTACGTATTTCTAACTAAATATGAATATTGAGGAGGGGGGAGGTTTTATTTTAGTATGATCACGTATTTCCAACTGAAACTGAATATTGAATAGGAGCGGGGTTTATTTCATTATGATTACGTATTTTTAACTAAATCTGAATATTGAGTAGGGGGCGGGGTTTTGTTTCAATATGATGATGTGTTTGCAACTAAACGAATATTGATAGGAGGTGGGGTTTATGTTCATTATGATTACGTATTTCTAACTAAATCTGAATATTGAGGAGGGGGGAGGTTTTATTTAGTATGATCACGTATTTCCAACTGAAACTGAATATTGAATAGGAGGCGGGGTTTATTTCATTATGATTACGTATTTTTAACTAAATCTGAATATTGAGTAGGGGGCGGGGTTTTGTTTCAATATGATGATGTGTTTGCAACTAAAAACTGAATATTGAATAGGAGGTGGGGTTTATTTCATTATGATTACGTATTTCTAACTAAATCTGAATATTGAGGAGGGGGGCGAGGTTTTATTTTAGTATGATCACGTATTTGCAACTGAAACTGAATATTGAATAGGAGGTGGGGTTTATTTCAGTATGATGATGTATTCTAACTAAATCTGAATATTGATGGGGGAGGGGGGGTTATTTCAGTATAATGACATATTTCCAATTGAAACTGAATGTTAAGTAGTGGGTGGGGTTTTGACGATGTATTTCCAACTAAATCAGAATATTAAGTAGGGGCGTGGTTTACTTTTTCGTATGATGGCATATTTCCAACTGAAACTGAATATTGAGTAGGGGGCGGGGTTTTGTTTCAATATGACTATGTGTTTGCAACTGAAACTGAATATTGAAAAGGAGGCGGGGTTTATTTCATTATGATTACGTATTTCTAACTAAATCTGAATATTGAGTGGGGGAGGGGGGGTTATTTCAGTATAATGACATATTTCCAATTGAAACTGAATGTTAAGTAGTGGGTGGGGGTTTTATTTCAGTATGATGATGTATTTCCAACTTAATCAGAATATTAAGTAGGGGCGGGGTTTACTTTAGTATGATGGCATATTTCCAACTGAAACTGAATATTGAGTAGGGGGTGGGGGTTTTACTTTTGTGATCCTCTTCTCATCTTTCACTTGCAGCCAACTAATGGTTGAAGAGGCGGGCTAAGCATATTTTTCCCAATCTGTCAAACTGACATCATTCAAGAAGGACTACCATTCCAAAGTGGCTGAAAATGGTCAGATTTTGATTTAACTTGATGTATTAAAATAACTAAATATATTATACAAGTTCAGTTAATTTGCATAAATCAGATTTGAATTTATCAAATTTGCTCACATATAAATCTGAAAATCAGACAGTTCAGAATAAATATAATATAGCATCATCATACATTAAAAACCTTTAAAAGGAACAACGTGCATTAAATGTTTAAATCTCAGTAGTCGGTGTGTTAGACTGACAGTAAATAATGAGCAATAAGCAGATTCACAGTGCTCTGAGACTGAACTCACTCTCCAGGCGACTCTGATCCAGAATGTTCCTGATGGCCTGATCTGAGCTGACTTCTGCAGGACGGACACACGGAGCGAGACCTTCAGAGATGAGAAAAAACACACACACACACACACTCAGACTCAATGACACAGAGAAGCTGCTACGTAAAACATACGTAAAACACGTATGTGCAAATCCTGTATATGCTGCATTTTGTTGGAAACACATTGTGAATTAAAGTATAAATATTCAGTGGTAGCACTACTGGTAGCGTTCACTATCCATCCACACCTTTACCTATCAATTACTTCCATCCATATGTTTGCTTTTTCCATCAATGTATTGATCTATCCATCTATTTGACCACACATTCACTATTCCTCCACGCATCTATGCATCCATTAATTCCTATCTACTGAATTTAGCTATCCATTTCTACATTAATCCATCCATCTATCATCCAATCACAAATATATCCATTTTCCATCCTTTTGTTTATCCATTGATTCATATATCCACCCCTCCACTCATTTATGCATTAATAGTTGGTCCAATTATCCATCAGTATACCCATTAATCCATACATTTTTACATTAATGTCTACCAATTAAGCCACCCATCTACCATCCTCCACTTCTCATCTATCCATCCATTATTTTGGTTTATCCATTTAACCATCTGTTTCCATAAATCCATCCATCAGTCCATCCAATCATCCTTCAATCTAACTGTTCATCCTAATGTCCATCCAATCCAATTAAACCATCTAAATCAATCTGTCCATTCATCTGCCCATCCATCCATTCATCCATCCATCCAATCAATCAGTCAGTCTATCCATCCATCCAGTCAATTAGTCTATCCATCTATACATTTGACCATCAATCCATCCATCCATGCAATCAATTTGCCCATCCAATCAACCAGTCATCCATCCATCCATCCATCCATCCATCCAATTAAACATCCAATCAATCCATCTATCCAGTTATCCATCTGCCCATCTATCCCTTCATCCATCCAATCAATCTTTCCATCCATCTGCCCATCCATGCAATCCATTCTTCCAATAAACCATCCAGTCAATCTATCCATTCATCCAATCTAAATACAACATCCAATCAATCCAATCCATTCATCATTCAGTTGTCCATCTGCTCATCCTCCAATCAATCTGTCCATCCAGCAATCGTCCATCTATTCATCCAATTAAACCATCTAATCATCTAATCAGTATATCACATCTGCTCGTCCATCCCACCCCATCCATCCAGTCAATTAATCTATCAACTGATTGATCTGCCCATCCCTCCATACATCCTATCAATCAGTCTATCCATCCATTTATCTGCCCATCCAGCAATAAACCATCCATCCATTCATCTGACCATTTGACCATCCATCGCTTCACCCATCCAATCAGTCTTTCATCCATCTGCCATTCATACAATCCATCCATCTAATAAACCATTCAGTCCATCCATCCATCCATCCATCCAATTAAAACATCCAATCTATCCAGTTATCAATCTGCCCATCCATTCATCAATCCAATTATACCATTTAATCTGACCATCGAACTGTTTTCATACATTCTAGCAGTCCATCCATTCAGCCTTTAACTATCTGTTCACCAACCGTCCATTCCGTCCATCAAATTAAACCATCCAATCAGTCCCTCCATCCATCCATCCATCCATCGATTTAAAACTATCCAATACATCTGTCCATTCCATCTGCCCATCCATCCATCCATCCTCTGCCCATCCTTCCATCAAAAAATCAAGTCTATTCAGCCCATCCCTTCATCCATCCAATCAATATTTCCCTCCATCTTGCCCATTCATACAATCCATCCATTCAATTACAACATCCAATCAATCCGCCATCCTCCAGTTGTCCATCTGCTCATCCTTCCAATCAATCTGTCCATCCAGCAATCGATCCATCCATTCATCCAATTTAACCATCTAATTCAGTATATCCATCTGCCCATCCATCCATCCAATCCAGTCAATTAATCTATCAATCGATCAATCTGCCCTTCCCTCCATCATCTGCCTATTCATCCTATCAGTCTATCCATCCATCCACCCATCCGTCCGTCCATACATCCTTCCACCCATCCATCCATCCATCCATCCATCCATCTATCCATATGCCCATCCATCCCTTCATCCATCCAACCAATCTTTCCATTCATCTGCCATCCATACAATCCTCCATCTAATAAACCATCAGTCAATCCATCCATCCATACAATCCATCCAATTAAAACATCCAATCTATCCAGTTATCAATCTGCCCATCCTTCCATTCATCTGTCATTCTTAGTCATCAATCCATCCATTCATCAATCCAATTATACCATTCAATCTGACCATCGAACTGTTTCATACTCCATCAGTCCATCCATTCATCCTTCAATCTATCTGTTCATCCCACTGTCCATCCCGCCATCAAATTAAACCATCCAATCAGTCCCTCCATCCATCCATCCATCCCTCCATCAAATTAAACCATCCAATCAATCTGTCCATCCATCTGCCCATCCAACCATCCATCCATCGATCTGCCCATCTAATCAATCAAGTCTTTCCATCTATCCATCAATCCATCCCTTCATCCATCCAATCAATCCTTCCATCCATCTGCCCATCCAATCAATCAACCCATCCATCCATACATCGAAACAATCCATCCAGTTATCCATCTGCCCATCTATCCAATCAATGTTTTCTATCCGTCTGCCCATCCATACAACCCATCCATCCAATTAAACCATATAAATCAATCTGTGCATCCATCCCTCCATCCGCTCCTCCTCTGACCTCTGAGTGTCTCCTGGATCTCGCTGAGTGTCCTCATGGCCTGTTCATCAGACAGGAAGTGCTTCATCCCTCAGGAAAGGGCTCTTTTCCTCTTGGGTCAGTTTGCTCCAGGGTTTGGGTCGGGCCAGAATATCAACTGACGGACCCCTGAGAAAGACCCAGAACATAGTGTCCGAACGCCCGCTGGCCGATGTTTCCTGCTCTGAAGAGCCTGTTTGACCTGCCTGCGTGACCTGCAGCGTGTCCAGCTCCTGCTCAATCAGAATCCCGAAACACATCAGAATCCGGATCTGCTTTAATGACCATCTGAAGACTCCCGGGAGATGATGATGATGATGATCTGCTGTTTTTCATTGGATGGCCAGAGATGATGGAGAAGGATTCATTCAGCTCTTCCTCTTGTCCAAAGGAGAGATGGAAGTCCTGGTGTTTTGACCTGCACCTCAATCACATCATCTGAGGAAAAAGATACACAAGGTACAACTGGATTAAACGCATCGTAGCCATGTTTTTGTAATTGTTTTGTGTAGATTTGTATTTGTTTTTATGCTGGGAAAGACAGCTTAAAGAGGGATTTGTTTAGAGTTGGGGTTGAGGCTAATGATTAAAAATAATCTAAAAAATACATAAATAATAATAATACTTCAATTGAAAAGATCTAAAAACAATTGTGTTGTATTATATTGTTGTACTTTTGTTACATCTCAGAAAGTATAAGTGAAAAAGAGAAATGTTCTAAGCAAAATAATAAACGAGAAATATATTACACGAGCAGCAGTGTGATAGGGCTGTATATCAGCACTGGTGGGAGGCGTACGCTGGCTCTAGTGTCTCAACAGTGACGAAATACAGCCATATGGCACTGATACTCATGTGATATTGGTTTTATACAAACAGTTCCCCCCCCCGGCATAATCGTGTACATAAAGAAGAAAATCAAGCACAGAGAGTCCTAAAAAAACTCTTTTGAATGAGGAACTACTTTCTTCCGTCGTTCATTCACATCTGAAGTCAGAACAGCAGAAACCGCTGCTCATTCACCAACGTCACTGTACAGCTAGTGTTTGAATAATTCTCTAGCGTAATGTCTAAGTGATGACAGAACAGCTGATTTTGCTCAATTTTAAGATTATAAGGCTGAACAGCATGAAATGCCATCAGTCTACAGAGATTTCCCAGTGTTTCTCTGCTGCAATCAGGAGATCATAATAATTAATCCTGAAAAGCCAAAGCAAACACTAGCAAATTACTATGGTATTTATACAACACTACAACATAAAAGAGAGATATTTGACTCAGATTGTTACTACCTGTTTTATAATGATTTGATCAGCTGTAATTTGAAATTTACGCTGAGTTTTTCTTACCTAAAGGCTTATTATGCGGTCTCTGTTACCATCTTGTGGCAACAGTCTTTGCTCTGCTCAATAACAGGCTGACGGTCACCACATGCTAAATCTCCAACATCATAAATATTAAAAACGGCACTGTCCTTCTAAATAAACTGCATAGTCACAATCTAAACAACTACATTCTCTCTTTAAAAGCCTCAAGAGTAACTGATGTTGTCCAACAGCTGCAATATTTGAACAACTGTAGTGAGTCGTTTAGTCCCTTTTAGTCCTATAGTGTGAGCGGAGTAATACACTGAAAAAAATTATTTAAGATGATAATTATTAAGATGATTCCTTGGATTACTACTCAATTTTTTTACGTTAAGTGGTTGTAAACAATTTATTTGGGCTGAATTTAAACAAACAAATTAGGTTGATCATTGCTCAATTTTTTCAATGCAACACTTTTTTCAGTGTACACAAGGGTGAAGAGGCGGTATGAGTGCTGATTTTGCTTTAATATCTCATGGCTATCAGCCAATCAAATTCGAGAACCAGACAGAACTGTTGTATAAAATAAAATAAATACACAATTTGTCTGTTATGATAATACATAATTATTTATGATTAGGCCCACACGGAATCTGCGTGCGCAAAATTTTGCAGATTTTTAGCTCAACATTGAGTCTGTATATTTACTTGTGTAAGTATTTATTCAGCTTTTATATAACTACAGTAATATTTTGACTAATATGAAAATATTCATATGATTTATGTACAATGCAGTTTGTACAGTAATATTTTCTGTCTTTTAGTAGAGATATTATACGAGAGACTTGCTTTGTTTACCGAATAAAGTGAATCTAATTGGATTTGCATTGTAAACATTAAATACAAGTTAAAAGGTATTACTTTTTATTTAATATATTCAGGTTTTAGTTATGACACTCCCAAAATAATTCAGCAGAAATCCGCAGATTTTACCAAAATTTTGTGCAGAAATAGCAAAAAATGTCGGCAGATTCCGTCTGGCCCTAATTATGATTAAATAAAACACACTCATAAAATAAAACACACTCATAAAATAAAACACACTCATAAAAACAGTTTTTTTAACCCCAAGTTGGGTACAATATTTGGACAAACCCAACTGTTGGCTTAAAAATGTCCATTAAATTTAACAAAGCATTTAACACACAACATTGGGCTATTTTAATTTTTGACCCAAAGTTGGGTTATGACAACCCAACCTTTTTAGAATGCATTTGCACCTTTTGTGATTTACACATATATGGAAATTATATTTGTGTATCTGCATGTCATGTGACAATTAACTAACATCAGCCACGTGGTTGCTATGTATATTGAAATTATAACTAATGATACAAATTCATATTTTGGGTCAAATTGGTTCGACTGAGAAACATTTACAGTACACTCTTAAAAAGGCTGGGTTTGTTTTAATCCAGGACAACACGGTGGCTCAGTGGTTAGCACTGTGGCCTCACAGCAAGAAGGTCGCTGGTTTGAGTCCTGGCTGGGTCAGTTGGCAATTCTGTGTGGAGTTTGCATGTTCTCCCCATGTTGGCGCGGGTTTCCTCCAGGTGCTCTTGTTTCCCCCACAGTCCAAACACATGCGCTATAGGGGAACTGATGAACTAAATTGGTCGTAGTGCATGTGTGTGTGTGTGTGAGTTGCAGCTGGAATGGCATCTGCTGCATAAAACATATGCCTGAATAGTTCACAGTTTATTCAACTGTGGCGACCCCTGATAAATAAGGGACAAAGGCAAAGAAAAATGAATGAATAAATGTTTTAATCCAACATTGGGTCAAATTAAACATTAATTACATTGAATTTAAATGACACTTTGGGTCCAACCAGGTACTAGTAAGGTGTACCTAATAAAGTGTATAAGTGCTTAAATAATTCAGCAATATCTCTTTCTGGTGTCTTTTAAGAATAAGTGATACTTCACATGGTCATGAAAGAAGTCTTTTAGTCGCTAAAAAAGTAACCAAATAAAAGCATTTACTTTGTCCTAATATAACCAGAAGAGTCCATTAATTAAATGCAGTGTAAATAAAGACCTGTAAACGACGGCCGGGATCCTCTTCCATGATCTGAACGCCGCCACGTTCTCCAGCTGCTGATCAGTGACTGCAGCCGGCACCAATATCTGCTCCGGGTAACTTGAACAAACCCTGACACACACACACACACACACACACACACACACACAGGTCAGGTGATGATGCACCTCGTATTCCTTATGGTGGTGATCTAATGTCCCCACAAGTTTAGCAATACCAGTAAATTTTGAATTTGTGTGTTAATTTTTTGGTCCCCATGAGAAAACGAGCTCATAAATCGTGTGTGTGTGTGTGTGTGTGTCAGGTGTTTCAGTCACCTGTAGTTGCTGTTGATGTTGGAGATTCTCCAGGCACTGTGCATGTCGAAGCCCATCCTTTGCAGCTCTCGCTTAAATCTCTGCTTGTGACCTCCTACACACCACCACACACACAGCACGCACACACGAGTGTCACTGAAGATAACAGGTGGGTTTGTGCTGCTGCTGAATTTGAATGTCCCCACAATTCCCAAAAATAAATGTGTGTGTACCTGCTCTGCATATCCCATCATGCACCTCTCTGTCCTCTGCAGACACTGGGCTGCAGGACAGGAAGCTGAAGGCGAAGAGTTCCTGCAGACGAGCTGGCGGTCCAGACGCTGCACTGATCCTCCGTAGCCAATCCTGACACTGATCCGCAGACAGGAAGTTACACCTGAACACACAGAAACCACAGGTGAGCCATTACTGACTGTTTACTCCCATAATGCACCATTCTGGGTGTAATTGAGCTGGAATCATCAGTGCACATAATATCAGCGTTCACACTCCAAGCCATCTATCAAGTTTCACTAATCAAAAAGCTGCATTTCCAGGACCTAAAATGAGTGGAAAAACAGCCTGCTGTTGTGTTTTACATAATATTAAAGGTGCAGTAAGCAAGTTTGACACCCAGTGGTTGAACTAGGTACTGCACTCATGGATCAAACACATTTCACTCAGCTCCTCCTCTGATGAGTCTACGCAAGCATAGGTTGCCAGATTGACGTGAGTGTGTCTGACTATCGAACCTAAAGGCTGATTTAGGCTGATTTCTAACTAAAAGCAGCACATTTGTTTTAATAAATACTTTCTAATGTAATAACTAATTTGCCATCATGATGCCAACATAATGTTTACTAGTTATTTGAAAGATACTAGTATTCAACTTCAAGTGTGCTTTAAAGGCTTAAAGGTGCAGTATGTCAGTTTAACACCCAGTGGCTGAACTAGGTATTGTATCCTGGTTCAAAACATGCAAGCACAGGTTGCCAGATTGATGACACCAACAGGAGCGTAGCCTGATTATCGAGCCTAAAGCTGATTTAAGCTGTGTTCTAAATTAAAACAACGGCATATGAATAGAAGGAATAATTTCCATATTAAAAGGAGTTTTTGTTTCTAACCAACACCTGAAATATATATATTAGAAACAGCTTCTATTTCTCACAGCTGAACAACAGAAAACTGACAATGATCAGGCTGAAGTTCACACCTCATGTGCTTTATTCAGTGTTAAATGCTAATAATGTGAGTCTGAATGCCAATACTGAAAGCAGCAGCATATAGTTCACCTCAGATCTGGAAAATAGAAATAAACCAATTGAAGCTGAACTTCAGAGCTGTGACTCCGTGCAAACCAACACATATCAGTGATTCAGCATCTACATTTAATAATGTTAAAGAGGTTTAATATGTATTAATTAGATTATAAACCTTACCATTTCGCTGGGGTGCAGTGAGTGCACTATTCTGTGCTTCTGAATGGCTGTATTTACATTCTGTCATGTTTCATCTGGTGCAAACAAATTGCTCATCACTGCAAATTCGTCACGTAGCATGTTGTTAGGACACGCGCTTACAATGTAACCTGCTCACCCAATGTTTACACTCATATATTTTTATATTTGCTAATTAATAATCTCATTTGAAACTCTGAATCTGTGTCTTATTTCGGAGTCTGCTACTGTCCAACGGAGGTCGCATTCAGTTCACGGACGCATGCTTTGAGAGTCTTCCTGACTGAATGAATGAAATACGTGGTTTTCACAATCTGGCAACCGGGGGTGCTGAAATATATTTGGATAAACTGGCACTGAGCAGGTTAAAATGACCAAAACACAGACATACGTTCCTGCACGTAACGCACATTTTCAAAGAGAATATCTGACTTTGTTTTTCAAATAACAAGAATGTTCACCTGAGCATGTTTCTGAATCATCTGCAAACATATTATGGTGTTTTTATGCTTTAGAGGAGCCAAAACTCACACACAGCACTTTTTAACATGGTTTAGCTTGAGTATCCAATTTTCAGGACTTTAATAGCCACTATATAAGACAACAATCAATAATTTACATCAATATTTGAAAAAAAAAAAAATCTGAGGTATTTACTGTTTGTGTGGCTGCTAATGCTTCTTATCCCAATTTTATAGCTTAATAGTATTAGCTCAATAGCTCCATATTTTATATAATATTTAATTACTTTGATAGTAGTTTTACAAACTTTACATTTAGTTTTTCTGTCATCAGCATTTTAGCTTCAGCTCAGAAGTGACTTATTTCAAAGTCAAAACTCCTTAAATGTATAGAAGTCAGAATTATTTGCCCTCCTTTTAAATTTTTATGCTTTTATATTTTTTCCCCAATTTCTGTTTAACAGAGTGCAGATTATTTCAACACATTTCTAATAATAGTGTAAATAACTCATCTCTAATAACTGATTTATTTTCTCTTTGCCATGATGACAGTAAATAATATTAGACTAGATATTCTTTAAGACACTTCTATACAGCTTAAAGTGACATTTAAAGGCTTAACTAGGTTAATTAGGGTAAAGTTAGGGTAATTAGGCAATTTATTGTATAACAGTGGCAAAAATTGCTTAAGGGGGCTAATAATATTGACCTTAAAATGGCTCTAAAACTATTAAAAAACTCCTTTTATTCTAGCCGAAATTAATCCAATAAGACTTTCTCCAGAAGAAAAAATACTATAGGAAATACTGTGAAAAATTCCTGAATCTGTTAAACATTGTTTGGGAAATATTTGATAAAGAAGTTCTGGGGGGGTGAATAATTCAGAGTTGTTTTTTTTAAAAAGAAAAACAGAACACATTCAGAATTTCCATGAGCCGTGGAACCCTGTTATATTCAAATAAAGGGATAAAAATAAGTGTTGGTTCAGCTCTGCAGGCGGATACAGGGATCAACACATTTGCTATTCAAAGCAGTGCAGTAATACAGACCTGATGAGTTTACAGTCTTTACAGGTGAGCTGAATCTGCGTCGGTTCATGACTCTCCACACTCTCAATCAGCTGCAGAGGAACCTGACAATACAACAAACACACATGCCTTCAGTGCATATACTATTATCTGCGGTGTAAAGTAATTAAGCATAAAGCATTAAAAACACTCAAATTGTCACCTGCAATTATCATTAGGCAAATTAGCATAGCATTACACCCCTGGTCTGTTTTTTTATACAGATAATCTAGTTCAGTTAGAAATATATCATCATACTGAAATAAACCCCACCCTAAACAATATTCAGGTTTATTTGTAAATGTCATCATACTGAAATAACCCCCGCCCCCTACTCAATATTCAGTTTCAGTAGGAAATACAACATTATACTGAAATAAAATCCCGCCCCTACTCAATATTCAGTTTCAGTAAAAACAATCATCATACTAAAATGAAACCCCGCCCCCTACTCAATATTCAGGTTTCAGTAGGAATACAACATTATACTGAAATAAAACCCCGCCCCCCACTCAATATGCAGTTTCAGTTGGAATACATCATCATACTGAAATAAAACCCTGCCCCCTACTCAATATTCTGTTTCAGTGGGAATACGTCATCATACTGAAATAAAACCCCGCCCCTACTCAATATGCAGTTTAGTAGGAAATACAACATTATACTGAAATAAAACCCCGCCCCCTACTCAATATTCAGTTTCAGTAAGAAATACAACATTATACTGAAATAAACCCCGCCCCCTACTCAATATTCTGTTCCAGTGGGAATGCGTCATCATACTGAAATAAAACCCCGCCCCTACTTAATATTCAGTTTTAGTATTCCGCATAAATCTGCATGTCTCTGCAGTTGATCCCTGCAAGTGCTGTTGAGGAAACTCTTACACTGATGCTGTTCTCCTGCAGTTTGATGTGAAGGCGGTAGCTGGTTAAGGCAAGGACACACTCCAGTGCTTTCTCCACATGGTCCACACACTCGCCGAGCAGCAGCGCAAACGGGACCTGCAGAACACACACACACACACATAACATCCTTATACAAGCGCTATTTTTTCCCCTAAATTCTTGTTTTCCATTGAAGTTTTTTATACATTATATATTTTCTGAACAATACAGTGAAATGTGTTATTAAGCTATGAAAATGAGTGTCTGACCTGTTCATCCTGCAGTCCGGAGCTCCCACGAGCCTCCAAACTCTGCTGCACCTCTTCAACCTTCAGACACATAGATTATATGTGAACATCAGCACTGATCTGAGAGCAGTAACTAATGGGGTAATCACTGTTTTTTGTGTCTCACCATGACTCCAGGACGGCAGCTGAGAGGATCACAGTCTTGCTGGCGGTAAACACACTGACTGACCTGACAGACACATCAGTACTGTTTATTGCAGGAGCATTCATTCATTCATTAAATCATTAATTCTTTAAATAATTTATCATGCATTAATCTGTTCATTAATTCATTCATTTGTTCATTCATCACTCGGTTAATTTATTTGTTCATTCTTTAATTAATGCATTTGTTCAGTCATTCATTCTGTCAATTATTGTTCATTCATTCATTCTTTAATTTGTTCATTCATTAATTTATTCTTTCATCGAGGCATCACGAGGCACTCATTCATTCATAAACTTATTCAGTTATTCATTCTTATGGATTCATAGTTATACCTGACAGACACACCAGAAACATTTACTACAGGAGCATTCATTCACTTATTCATTATTCTTTAATTCATTCATTCATTCATTCGTTATTCTTTCGTGCATTTGTTCGTTCCATTCATTCATTTGTTAATTTGTGCATTGATTCAGTCATACGTGTGCTAAGTTGTTCATTCTTTCATGCATTCATTCCTTCCATCATTCATGCATTCATTAATTCATTTGTTCTTTCATTTAAGTGTTTGTTCATTCATTCATTCTTTAATTTGTTCATTCATTAATGCATTCATCCAATCAGTATCATAGTTATATGACACATCCATCCATACATTTACTAAGTAGCATTAATTTGTTCGTGTTATTCACTCTTTCATTTGTTTGTGCATTTGTTCGATCATTCTTTCATTTGCTAATTTGTTTATTCATTAATAATTATTTTTTTTATTAATGCATTTATGATTTTATCATTAACTCATTCATTCATAAATCCATCATTTATTCATTTATTATGGATTATAGTTATACCTGGCAGACACGTAAGTAACATTTACTACAGGCACATTCATTTATTCATTCCTTCATTTTTTAATTTATGCATTCGTTCGTTCATTCATTTGATAATTTATATGTAATTAGTTCAGCATTCATTCATGCATTAATTTAATTCATTCATTCATTCTTTCATGCATTCATTCTTTAATTTGTTTATTCTTTCATGCATTTAATTGTTCATTCGTTCTTTATTTAATTTGTTCATTCATTAATTTGTCTATTCTTTCATTAATGTATTCTTCATTTGTTCATTCCTTCATTCATTAACTAATTTATTCATAAACTCATTAATTTAATTTATTTATTATGGATCATAGTTATACCAGACAGACACATCAGTAATATTTACTACAGGAAATTCATCCCTTCAATTATTCATTAGTTTATTCTTTAGTTATTTGTTGAGTCAATCTTTAATTAATTTGTTCGTTCATTTATCCATGCTATAAATTAAGAAAAAACTAATTAATAAAAAAAATTATATATATTACTGTAAATATATCAACACTCAATTTTTTATTTTATGGTGATTTTCTCAATATTTAGAGTTTTTAAACTTTTGAATCTTATTTTTAAATAAAAGGTTTCTGATATTCAGATACAGTTAAAGTCAGATTTATTAGCCCCCCTGAATTATTAGCACCCTGTTGTATTTTTTCTGAAGATTTTCAGCAACATTTCTAATCATAATAGTTTTAATAACTCATCTCTAATAACTGATTTATTTTATCTTTGTCATGATGACAGTAAATAATATTAGACTAGATATTCTTCAAGACACTTCTATACAGCTTAAAGTGACATTTAAAGGCTTAACTAGGGGTAATTAGGGTAACTAGGCAGGTTTAGGGTAATTAGGCAAGTTATTGTATAATGATGGTTTGTTCTGTAGACTATCAAAAAATATATAGCTTAAGCTGCTCATTTTGACCTTAAAATTTAGTTTAAATATTTAAAACTGCTTTTATTCTGGCCAAAATAAAACAAATAAGACTTTCTCCAGAAGAAAAAATATTATCAGACATACTGTGAACATTTCCTTGCTTGTTTAAACATCATTTGGGAAATATTTACAAAGAAAGAAAAAATCAAAGGGGAGCGAATAATTCTGATTTCAACTGTACATGTTTGTCTTATTTTACATATTAGATTACTTTTAATTATAACTATTGCAGTTACATATAGCATTATTTTACATGATAAGTTTCAGATACTCCGATTCATATTTTCCATGTTATTTATTTTATTATTTTGGCTAATGCTATAAAAACAGCACTCAAACTGAACTGATGCGATATTGCTTCACTTTCCTCCACAAGCCATGACAGAATCGATCAGACATTTCACAATCGATGATGCGTTCGGTTCATGCTGATCAATCATGCTGATCGATTCAGAGCAGATCAATATAGAGACTGCATCAGATGAGGCTGAACCTATAGATATTATGGATTCACTGTATGGATTCAGCCTCTCCAATGATTCAACACTTCACCAAAACCAAACGGAATAACAGGAAATTTATACTTAACACTTATAAAATAAAATAAATAAATAAATAAATAAATAAATAAATAATGTCTATTCTGATATTATCATGACAATGAAGCCAATTCACCCACAATTATGGGTGGATTTATTTTATTTAAAAAAGGATATATAAGATTATATAACATGAAAAACATGCAAATAAAAAACAAATACCACTGAAATTTGTTAATTTATAATTAGTTCATACATGTATAACAATATTTAAAGGCAAATTTATTCATGTTAAAGTATGAGCACATTTGTTTATCATAAGTTAATAACTCATTCCTTTATCAGTGATGACAGTACACAATATTCTACTAGATATTACACAACATACTAGCAACACACGTTCATTCATGCCTTCATTCTTTAGTTGCATTCATTCGTTCATCCATTCTTTATTTAATTTCTTCATTCATTAATTCCTTTATTCTTTCATTAATGCATTTCATTCATTTGTTCATTCAGTCATTTGTTCATTCATTCATTCCTTTATTCTTTCATTAATGCATTCATTCATTGTTCATTCAGTCATTTGTTCATTCATTCATTCCTTTATCTTTCATTAATGCATTCATTCATTTGTTCATTCATTCCTTTATTCTTTCATTTAATGCATTCATTCATTTGTTCATTCATTCCTTTAATCTTTCATTAATGCATTCATTCATCATTTGTTCATTCATTAATTCATTCATTCATTCATTCATTCATTCATTCATTTTCTTGTACATCATTCCTTTTATTCTTTCATTAATGCATTCATTCATTTGTTCATTCATTCCTTTATTCATTCATTTGTTCACTCATTCATTTGTTTATTCATTCCTTTATTCTTTCATTAATTCATTAATTCATTCCTTTATTCTTTCATTAATGCATTTATTCATTTGTTTATTCATTCATTCCTTTATTCTTTCATTAATGCATTCATTCATTTGTTCATTCATTCATTCCTTTATTCTTTCATTAATGCATTCATTCATTTGTTCATTCATTCATTCATTTGTTCATTCATTCATTCCTTTATTCTTTCATTAATGCATTCATTCATTTGTTCATTCAGTCATTTGTTAATTTATTCATTCCTTTATTCTTTCATTATTGCATTCATTCATTTGTTCATTCATTCCTTTATTCTTTCATTAATGCATTCATTCATTGTTCATTCATTCATTTGTTCATTCATTCCTTTATTCTTTCATTAATGCATTCATTCATTTGTTCATTCTTTCATTAATGCACTCATTCATTTGTTCATTCATTCATTTGATCATTCATTCCTTTATTCTTCATTAATGCATTCATTCATTTGTTCATTCATTCCTTTAATCTTCATTAATGCATTCATTCATTCATTTGTTCATTCATTCCTTTATTCTTTCATTAATGCATTCATTCATTTGTTCATTCATTCCTTTATTCTTTCATTAATGCATTCATTCATTTGTTCATTCATTCCTTTATTCATCATTTGTTCACTCATTCATTGTTTATTCATTCCTTTATTCTTTCATTAATTCATTAATTCATTCCTTTATTCTTTCATTAATGCATTTATTCATTTGTTTATTCATTCATTCCTTTATTCTGTTCATTAATGCATTCATTCATTTGTTCATTCATTCATTCCTTATTCTTTCATTAATGCATTCATTCATTTGTTCATTCATTCATTTGTTCATTCATTCATTCCTTTATTCTTTCATTAATGCATTCATTCATTTGTTCATTCAGTCATTTGTTAATTTATTCATTCCTTTATTCTTTCATTAATGCATTCATCATTTGTTCATTCATTCCTTTATTCTTTCATTAATGCATTCATTCATTTGTTCATTCATTCATTCCTTTATTCTTTCATTAATGCATTCATTCATTTGTTCATTCTTTCATTAATGCATTCATTCATTTGTTCATTCATTCATTTGTTCATTCATTCCTTTATTCTTTCATTAATGCATTCATTCATTTGTTCATTCATTCCTTTAATCTTTCATTAATGCATTCATTCATTCATTTGTTCATTCATTCCTTTATTCTTTCATTAATGCTCATTTGTTCATTCATTCCTTTATTCTTCATTAATGCATTCATTCATTTGTCATTCATTCCTTTATTCATTCATTTGTTCACTCATTCATTTGTTTATCATTCCTTTATTCTTTCATTAATTCATTAATTCATTCCTTTATTCTTTCATTAATGCATTTATTCATTTGTTTATTCATTCATTCCTTTATTCTTTCATTAATGCATTCATTCATTTGTTCATTCATTCATTCCTTTATTCTTTCATTAATGCATTCATTCATTCATTCATTTGTTCATTCATTCATTCCTTTATTCTTTCATTAATGCATTTATTCATTTGTTCATTCAGTCATTTGTTAATTTATTCATTCCTTTATTCTTTCATTAATGCATTCATTCATTTGTTCATTCATTCCTTTATTCTTTCATTAATGCATTCATTCATTTGTTCATTCATTCATTTGTTCATTCATTCCTTTATTCTTTCATTAATGCATTCATTCATTTGTTCATTCATTCCTTTATTCTTTCATTAATGCATTCATTCATTTGTTCATTCTTTCATTAATGCATTCATTCATTTGTTCATTCATTCATTTGTTTATTCATTCCTTTATTCTTTCATTCATTCATTCATTCCTTTATTCTTTCATTAATGTATTCATTCATTTGTTCATTCATTCATTAAAGCTTTCATTCATAATTACTTAATACATGTATAACAATATTTTAGTCCCTTCGGCTTAGTCCCTTTATTCATCATGGGCTGCCACAGTGGAATGAACCACCAACTATTTCCAGCATATATCTTGAGCAGTGGATGCCCTTCCAGCCACAATCCAGTACTGGGAAACACCCACACACACTACAGCCAATTTAGTTTATTCAATTCCCCTATAGCGCATGTGTTTGGACTGTTGGGGAAACCGGAGCACTCAGAGGAAAGCCATGTGAACACGGGGAGAACATGCAAACTCCTACTTGCTGTGAGGCAACAGTGCTAACCACTGAGCCACCATGTCACCCAGTTTAAATGTGTGCAAAATTTAAGCTTAGAAAATATAAATGTAACCTAGTTGTAACCTAATCTAAAATTTGCAGTTTGTCACTTCTGCCTAAACGGACCGATGATTTTATTGCCGTCACTTCATATTTTAGTTTCTCATCATATCTCCTGACCAATCAAATGCCTTCTAGTGTCTGACATGCCCCGCCCCTTCTTCTCATTGGATTTTCATTTAATGCGCCATTCTCACTGCCATTTCTCACTGGCAGAGCTATGAGAAAAAACGAACCCAATTGGCTGTTTCAAAGGGGAGGAGCCACACTATGCACCGCCCTCTCTTCATGTTTCAGTTGAGATTGTCAAATTTAGAATAACAATGCTTATTTCAAAGCACTTCACGAGATCTTTAAGTCAGAATTTGCCTGGGGTATTGAATAATTTCAGGCTTGACTGTATATGTATTGCTTTTTTATTTTTGTGAAATACAGCCTGACTTTGACAGGCTTAATGAGATTCACCATGATAGCAAGCACCTGACAGAGAGTTATGAATGATTCTACTGGCCTCGGGTCATAAACAGAGTCATGTCGGGACTTTACCACTCCTGAGGAGCTTTTAATAACCACAATCAGCCTTATCTTATCTGTAGAAAAATAAAACAAAAATGTGTTGACAGGGTTTTCATTTTTAAAAAATGCAGCTTAAATTAGTTAACAATAGGCAGCACCGTAGCTCAGTGGTTAGCACTGTGGCATTACAGCAAGAAGGTCGTTGGTTTGAGTGCCGGCTGTGCCTGTTGGTGTTTCTGTGTGGACTTTGCATGTTCTCCCCGTGTTGGTGTGGGTTTCCTCCGGGTGCTCCAGTTTCCCCCACAGTCCAAACACATGCGCTATAGGGGAATTGATTAACTAAATTGGCCGTAGTGTTTGAGTGTGTGTGTGAATGAGTGTGTATGGGTGTTTCCCATTAATGGGTTGCGGCTGGAAGTGCATTTGCTGCGTAAAACATATAGTCAAATAGGTGGCAACCTCTGATAAATAGGGACTAAGCCGAGAAAAATGAATGAATGAGTTGACCACTCACAGATCTCTATTACATTCATATTTTCCACAGGATGCTTTACAGTAATATATTAGTGCATACACTTTGGATTAGTCAGTACTTATTGGTATCACAGCACACACAAATGAATATGTTGGTGTAAAATATGAAATAAAATTTTAATATACAGGAAACATCAAGAGAAACATAAGATATTAAATATAGTTGAAAAACTGTTTTGAATAAATGCATTATCTTTTCTATTCCTAAAGATGTTTGGTGAGCAAATTTTATTGAATATAACTGTTTAATAAAACTGCTTTCTTTAAATGCACTGAAAAATATTCCCTATATTCACTGAGAAGTGGATAAAAATATTCATGTTGAAAAGGAGGTGTACTCATATATCCACTGTATATATGAAAAAACCTGCATTAAAGCATTACAAACGCAGAATGTGATCATATCTCTCGTCAATATCTGTGTTCAGAAAAACAAGTCCATATCAGTCGTGAATACATTCAGTATCATTAACTCTTCAGACAGAGCGAGTAAACTCAGCAGATCTGCTCTGATGGTCACTGCCAGACAGAATCTGAGGACATTTTTTTTGCTATTATGTAAATAATAATTAGCACATTCTGGGTCAGTTGGTGTTTCTGTGTTGAGTTTGCTTGTTCTCCTCGTGTTCGCGTGGGTTTCCTCCGGCTGCTTCGGTTTCCTCCACAGTCCAAACACAAGCATTACAGGAGAATTGATTAACTAAATTGGCCGTAGTGTATGAGTGTGTATGGATGTTTCCCAGTACTGGGTTGGAAGGCCATTCGCGGTGTAAAACATATGTTGGGGGTTCATTCTGCCGTGACGACCTCTAAAATAGAGACTAAGCCAAAGGAAAATGAATGAAGAAAAAATATATATATTTTTATATATATATATATATATATATATATATAATAACGTAACTATTATTTAAGCCTTTCAATCAAGATCTAATTAGATCCACTTGTTTAGTAAACAAAGCAAGTGTCTCATATAATATCTCTACTAAAAGTAATATAAATATAACTTTACAAACTATACTTTAGATAAAGCATATAAATATCTGCATACTAGTCAATAATGTTGCTGAAATTAATACAAAAACTGAATGAATATTTATTTACACATATTTAGATAAGCAAATAAATAGACACAATGTTGAGCAAAAATCTGCAGATTCCGTTTGGGCCTACTGATAAACATACATACACACACACACACACACACACACACACACACACACACACACACACACACACACACACGCACATGCACATGCACAAACATGCACACATTCCACACTGCATTTCTGACACACAAACAATGTTATAATAATGAAGGTTTACTGACCTGAACCTGGATCAGTCGCTGTGTGTGTAGCAGAGGCTCAAAGAAACACACACACGTCTGCAAAAGACAATCATACACTTATTTTAATTATTGTATTTATTTATTTATTTATTTATTTATGTATGTATGTATGTATATATATATATACAGTTTAAGTCAGAATTATTAGCCCCCTTTGATTTTATTTTTTAAATATTTCCCAAATGATGTTTAACAGAGCAAGGAAATTTCCACAGTATGTCTGATAATATTTTTTCTTCTGGAGAAAGTCTTATTTGTTTTATTTCAGCTGGAATAAAAGCAATTTTAATTTTTTTCAAAACTATTTTAAGGTCAATATTATTAGCCCCTTTAAGCTATATATTTTTTGCGATAGTCTACAGAACAAACCATCATTATACAATAACTTGCCTAATTACCCTAACCTGCCTAGTTAACCTAATTAACCTAGTTAAGCCTTTAAATGTCACTTTAAGCTGTATAGAAGTGTCTTGAAGAATATCTAGTCTAATATTATTTACTGTCATCATGACAAAGAGAAAATAAATCAGTTATTAGAGATGAGTTATTAAAACTATTATGATTAGAAATGCTGAAAAAAATCTCTCCGTTAAACAGAAATTGGGAAGAAAAAAAACAGTGGGGCTAATAATATTAATAGTAATTTAATAAAAATGTTAATAATAATAATTATATATATATATATATATATATATATATATATATATATATATATATGTTAGTGCTGTCAAATGATTCATCGCAATCACATCCAAAATAAAAGTTCATATTTACAAAATATATTTGTGCGTACTGTGTATATATTTGTTCATATAAATATATGCATGACTGTATTGTAAATATATTTCTTTTGTATTTTATGTGCCGTATGTGTGTGTATTTAGACAAATATTCATAAATATACACATGTATAAATTATGTAAATACAGACTATTTTGACAGCACTAAGTAAGTTCTATAAGTGACTTTGTAACAGTAGGATTGAAATTGCGTTTATCCAAACTTCAGATGACATATTATTATCAGCAGACAAAAAAATATGCATTTATTAAATATGATTTTATTAACTGAAATATTTACATTTGTATTAAAATATGACATCTATCATTCGTAACACTATCAACAAATTATTAATATTAGTCAATATTAGTTTTACTCCAGATTTACAGGCATAAGTAGGTCAGTGCGACCTTATATAACCCCATCAGAAGTCAAAGTCAACCAATAATAAACTTGAGGGTGGATTAAAAGTGAAACAGGTTTTGTATTGTGAGTTTGTGAAGGGCAGAGATAAAACACACACACACACGCACACACACTGAGAGAGAGAGAGAGAAATGCACAGCTATTCAAGCCGATGGGAATGTAAACTATAATCAAAGATCATGCAAAGAAAGCTTATGCAAACACAAACCTTGTTATGCTGTGCCTGACAAGCTCGTGTGAAGCCAAAACATCTGTTTGCTTCTTATTGATCCATGTTTTATAATGACAGAGAGGTTATCGTGCTTTAAACAGCTCCATTCTGAAGAGCAGGTTTACTCAAATACAATTAGAAATATATAAATAAACTAATAAATAAGTGTAAAAAAGCAAATATGAACAAATATAAATTATAAGTTTATAGTAATTATATAATTTAATTTAATGTTTGTTTTTACTACATATTTTTTTATTTTTCACTTACCTTTGTGTACATTTAATTATTTTATATATTTATAATTTATTCAGATGTGGCTTTCCATATTGCAGAAGGGTTTGACCTCACATAAAAAATACTATAGTAAACTTCTAGTAAATACTGCAGTGTTTTTGAACCACACTTTACTAAACCACTTGAATTAATCTGTTGTGTTGATTGATAACACAACATCTATACTGTACTGTAGTGTAATACTGTAGCTTTCTACAACTATAGCGTGCATCATACAACAATACATCACAGTTTACTGTAGTAAAACTAAAGTATACTACATTAGTATTACAGTTTATCAGTTCACTATAGTTAGTACTACAATATGCTAGAACATTCGTTAAGAAAGAGATGTAGATATTATAATATATACACTATAATCCACTTTACTATAGTATTTACTATAGTATTTTTTCATCTATGTCAATTTAGTGCAGATAAAAACAGCCTTCACTAATTTACTTTCTGTATGTGCAACAGTGTGCACGTCTGGTGTTTAGTGAGTAGTCTATTTAGTGAACTATTTAGTGTGTGTATGTGTTCTTGTCGGTGTTTGTTGTTGTTATTGTTGTTCTGGAGGGCGGAACCGTCACCGGCGAAAAAAAAGGTGCAGTAAAAGCCGCTACGCCGCCGTTCACTCACCTGCTGTCGCCGCTGCAGCAGAAGATCCGCGCTGTTGCCGGTAAACCGGAGTGAAAGCAGAAAAAACACGGTAAACAGAAAGTAAACATTGACTGTAATCCTCTCTACACCGCCATGACGCTCCCCTCTCAGCTGCTCCGCGCGCGGTCATGTGATGGGTCTGACGCAGTCACGCACCCGCGCATCACGTGATGAATGTTTTGTTTTTGCGTTGCGGAGATAGGATACAGTCCCGCGTTATATTTATTAATAACAAAATCATTATATTGATCAAAAAACCTATTATAGTGTGTACTGAAGCAATAAAATGCCGTCTATAACATTTCAAAAACAAAGAAGGGATTTTTATTGAACACGAAAAATAATATTAATCACAAAAAGTATTATCTTGTGTACGAAATGATTAATATGTAATCCATTACATTGTTTTAAATACAGTGATGATTATAATTATCCGGAAAACGTTTTACGTTGATTTTGGCACTATTTTACAATTTTAAAACAAGTGTTCTGGACTTAATTTACATAAATCAATAATAATAATAATTAAAGAATTGTTATTTCAAAAGCAAGTATTATTAAATGAGTAGTATGCAGAAACTTAATGTAAATAGATACATATAAATGTAATAAATTTTTCTCATAATTGTCCTCCGAGCAGAGTTAGGACAGTATTTTTTTTATTTATAAATTAATAATTATTATTATTAATCATATCTAATTTTGATAATAACACATATATATTACTATATGTATTTAAATTATTTCAATAAATTATTAAATAATTATTTAGAATGAGAAACAAACAGCTGCGGTTTCCCCACAAGTCCAAAGACATGTCGTACAGGTGAATTGGGTAGGCTAAATTGCCAGTAGTGTATGTGTGTGAGTGAGTGTGTGTGGATGTTTTCCAATGATGGGTTGCGGCTGGAAGGGCATCCGCTGTGTAGAACATATGCTGGATAAGTTGGCGGTTCATTCCGCTGTGGCGACACCTGATTAATAAAGGGACTAAGCTGAAAAGAAAATGAATGAATGAATGAAAAACAAATAGGGCGACACGGTGTCTCAGTGGTTAGCACTGTTGCCTCACAGCAAGAAGGTCGCTGGTTCGAGTCCTGGCTGGGTCAGTTGGCATTTCTGTGTGGAGTTTGCATGTTCTCCCCGTGTTGGTGTGGGTTTCCTCCGGGTGCTCCGGTTTCCCCCACAGTCCAAACACATGCGCTATAGGGGAATTGATGAACTAAACTGGCGAAAAATTGTAAATGTATTTATTTCATTCCTTCATTCATTTTCTTTTTGGCTTAGTCCCTTTATTAATCAGGGGTTGACACAGCGGAATGAACCGCCAACTTATTCAGCATATGTTTTACACAGCGGATGCCCTTCCAGCCACAACCCATCACTGGAAAACACCCATACATTCTCATTCACACACATACACTACTGACAATTTTAGCTTACCCAATTCACCTGTACCACATGTCTTTGGACTTGTGGGGGAAATCGCAGCTCCCAGAGGAAACCCATGCGAACACGGGGTGAACATGCAAACTCCACAAAGAAATGCCAACTGACCCAGCCGAGGCTTGAACCAGAGACCTACTTGCTGTAAGGCAATAACGCAACCCACTGCACCACCGTGTTGCCCATATTTATTTCATCAACATCACAATAAGAACAATTACAGATAACAGTATAAATTTCAAATGGGACTTTTATTTTTGAAGTAATCGTTTGCTTTTTTTAATCTCCAGACTAAGCTGGATATAAATGAACTTACATTAGTTATATGACAAATCAACACTTATTATTCAGCCATACTAAAAATATAGACATTTGGCCATTTAGAGTTAAGTTCAACACATGAAATAAATTATTAACAACAAAAAAAGAGGGCGAAATATGAAGGTTAAGTGTCCTGCGAGGTGATGAGTTCAGAACGATGAGCAGAATGAGTTTAGATCTTCCTCTTTCTCTTCTTTTAGTCTCATAAATGACTGAATGCCAACAGAAACGTGTCCGTCTGTGTGTTCGTCTGCTTCGGGATCTCTGGGCTCCTGTTTGACCGCAGCTGAAGCCAGTGAAAGCAGACTCAAACCAGCCGGACTCTCAGATCTGCTGACCTGTGTTGGTTCACAAAAACCATCTCGTCTGATCCTAGACCTGTTAACAGAAAAAAAGGTTTGTGGATTACACTTATAGCTCTTTGATTATTTGTGATTCTTTTATTGTTTAAGGTCTGTGTGAAATCAAAATTTACAATGTTCTTAAGGGGAACAATTAATCTGTGCATTTCTTTATGGTAATTTGCTTTGTCTTTATCTTCAATCAACATACTTCAGACACAATATTCTTTTAGCCACACCCCTCTTACATTACCAAATGAAAGCCTCGCGCCCTACTCATTATTCCATTTTAGTTGGAAATACGTCATCATACAGAAATAAAACTCCGCCCCCAACTCAATATTCAGTTTCAGTTGGAAATACGTCAGCACACTGAAATAAAACCCTACCCCTACTCAATATTCAGTTTCAGTTGGAAATACGTCAGCACACTGAAATAAAACCCTACCCCTACTCAATATTCAGTTTCACTTGGAAATACATCATCACACTGGAATAAATCCCACCCCCACTCAATAATTAGTTTCAGTTGGAAATACATCATCATACTGAAATAAATACCCCGCCCCCCTACTCAATATTCTGTTTCAGTTAGAAATACGTCATCACTGAAATCAACCCCGCCCACTACTCAATATTCAGTTTCAATTGGAAATACGTCATCATACTAAAATAAGACCCCGCCCCCTACTCAATATTCACATGGTAAAATATCATCATACTGTAATAAAACCCCGCTCCTACTCAATATTCAGTTTCAGTTTCAAATATGTCTTTATACTGAAATAAAACCCCGTCCCCTACTCAATATTCAGTTTCAGCTGGAAATACATCATCATACTGGAATAAAATCCCGCCCCCTACTCAATCTCAGTTAGAAATACATCATCATACTGTAATAAAACCCCGCCCCCTACTCAATCTCAGTTAGAAATACATCATCATACTGTAATAAAATCCCGCCCTATACTCAATATTCAGTCTCAGTTGAAAATACGTCTTTATACTGAAATAAAACCCCGCCCCCTACTCAGTATTCAGTTTCAGCTGGAAATATATCATCATACTGGAATAAAACCCCGCCCCCTAACCAATCTCAGTTAGAAATACATCATCATACTGTAATGAAACCCCGCCCCCAACTCAATAGTCAGTCTCAGTTGGAAATACGTCATTATACTGAAATAAAACTCTGCCCTCTACTTAATATTCAGTTTCAGCTGGAAATACGTCATCATTTTGAAAACCCCACCCCCTACTTAATATTCAGTTTCAGCTGGAAATACGTCATCATTTTGAAAACCCCACCCCCTACTTAATATTCCGCTGCAATTGGAAATACATCATCATGTTGAAATAAAACACTGCCCTTACTCAATATTCCTTTAAGTAGAAAACACATCATCCTACTGTAATAAAACTCCACCCCCTTCTCAATATTCTGTTTCAGTAGGAAATACATCATTACCCCCGCCCCCTTATTTACAGTATTTCAGACTCGTCTCCCACCTGTAGTTGTAGAACCAGTTGCTGACAGTGCTGGTTTGAAGGCCGAGCTGCACCGCCAGCCTGTCGATGGTGTTTTGTGAGGGATACGGCTCCAGCTCATATGCGGAGAGCAGCGTCTGCTTCTCCTGCACACTGAGCACGACGCGTGGCCTCTTCAGGGCATCCACACGCCACACATCACTGCACTGCAGAGACTCACACACACTCTGATAATCACGCTTAAGTCGAGCTGAAACAAACACACACACATGCGCAACGTTATTGTATTATATTATTTCTTGTTCGCATTTATTTGTTTATGCTGTGTCCCTGTCACTCTACATCACATCTGCCACTGAACCGAACTACATAACCTGTCATGCCCTGCAGTCACACACCAGTTTCAGTTCACCTCCTAATTACACACACACACCCATCTGCAGTTCATTACCACTGATTACATGGACTATATATTCACTTTTCACACACACACATCCATTGCTGAGTCTTGTAGTGTTCACTTCTACGTGTTTTCTTTGTATTGCCTTGGACACACACCGACCTCTCTGGTCGCTCTTCTTCTTGGCGTTGAGCTTCTGGATACTGTGCGGGTCTAGGAGCCACAGATGCATCCGGATGAAGTTCTCCTTTCCCTTCAGGCTGAGTTTAGTCCAGGGTTTGGGATGAGATAGAAGTTCAGACACAGAGCTTTGTGTTAAACCCAGAACCTCCTCACCGAACACACGCTGACCTGATGAACAACAGCAAGAGTTTTTAAGTGACATTGAGATTTGCACAACAAAATGACCACAATGCAAAGCAAATAAACACGGTAGCACTTTAAATAAGGTTGTATTAGTTAAAGGGCACCTATTATGCAAAAATCACTTTCATAAGCGTTTTAAACCCAGTTGTGTGTCAGCAGTGTGTGAATATATCCAGGCTCTAATGGTAAATATAAATTAGTTGTATTTTTAATAATCAGACTTGATAAAAACAATCTGCAGAAACACTTTGATTCACATTCTCCCTTTGTGTGCCTCATCAGAGGGGGAAAGCCCCGCCCACTAGTGACCATCTCTCCCTCATTAGCATAGGACATTAGTCTTGTTTTTGAATCTGCCACTATGCTGACACACAGGCATTTGTAGCTCTGCCTTTATTTGAAAAAGAGCACAATCTCATTGGACAGAGTTTTATTCCAGTATAATGACGCATTTCCAACTGAAACTAAATATTGAGTAGGGGGTGGGGTTTAATTCCAGAATGGTGACATATTTCAAATTGAATGTTGAATAGGGGGCAAGGTTTTAGTTCAGTATGATGGCGTATTTTCAACTGAAACTGAATATTGAGTAGGGGGCGGGGTTTTATTCTAGTATGCTGGTGTATTTCCAACTTAAAATGAATATTGAGTAGGGGGCGGGGTTTTATTCTAGTATGCTGGTGTATTTCCAACTGAAACTGAATATTGAGTAGGGGGCGGGGTTTTATTCTAGTATGCTGGTGTATTTCCAACTTGAAATGAACATTGAGTAGGGGGCGGGGTTTTATTCCAGTATGATGATGTATTTGCAACTGAAACTGAATATTGAGTAGGGGGTGGGGTTATATTTTAGTATGATGATGCATTTCCAACTGAAACTAGATATTGAGTAGGGGGTGGGGTTTTATTTCAGAATGGTGACATTTTAAATTGAATATTGAATAGGGGGCAGGGTTTTAGTTCAGTATGATGGCGTATTTTCAACTGAAACTGAATATTGAGTAGGGGGCGGGGTTTTATTTTAGTATGCTGGTGTATTTCCAACTTAAAATGAATATTGAGTAGGGGGCAGGGTTATATTTTAGTATGATGACGCATTTCCAACTGAAACTAGATATTGAGTGGGGGGGGGGTTATTTCAGTATGGTGACGAATTTCAAACTGAATATTGAGTAGGGGGCGGGGTTTTATTCCAGTATGATGATGTATTTGCAACTGAAACTGAATATTGAGTAGGGGGTGGAGTTTTATTCCAGTACGATGACGCATTTCCAACTGAAACTAGATATTGAGTAGGGGCGGGGATTTAGTTCAGTATGATGGCGTATTTCCAACTGAAACTGAATATTGAGTAGGGGGCGGGTTTTTTCAGTATGATGACGTATTTCCAACTGAAACAGAATAATAAATTGGGGGTGGGGTTTTATTTCAGTATGATGACGTTTTTCTAACTAAATAACGTAATCTCACAGCAATTCATAACTTTATCACATGACACCAAGGTTATTATCATAAATAAGCTGTGTCTCACCTATATTGTGCACTATGAGTGTTTTTTTGACCCTCTGTGTGATGCTGAACGTGTCAAGCTCCAGATTCTGTAGATCCAGACTGCTGATCGTCGGAGAAGAGCAAAACTGTTCCTCCGCATCTCTGTTCTCAACACTCCATCCGTGAAGAGTCTGATTCATTGACGTCAGAGAAACTGGGGGTTGAACGTCTTCATCGATCTCATATTTGACCTTCTGGATGATTCCCTGGACAAAGTCAGCTGGGGTCTGAACGCTGGGATCCAGTGTCCTACAATGTATTTGTTCTTCTAGTGTGATTGGTGATTGGTTGGTATGCATCTGCTGTTGCGCTCCCTGCAGGATGATTCTGATGGCGTTTTCTGATGCGTCGCTACTGCTGCTGCTGTGCACCGATCGCAACTCTTCATCCAGCACTGAAACAACACACAACACTGAATATTAAGTAAGGGGCGGGTTTTTGTTTCAATATGATGATGTGTTTGCAACTGAAACTGAATATTGAATAGGAGGAGGGGTTTATTTCAGTATGATTACGTATTTCTAACTAAATATGAATATTGAGGAGGGGGGAGGTTTTATTTTAGTATGATCACGTATTTCCAACTGAAACTGAATATTGAATAGGAGGCGGGGTTTATTTCATTATGATTACGTATTTTTAACTAAATCTGAATATTGAGTAGGGGGCGGGGTTTTGTTTCAATATGATGATGTGTTTGCAACTAAAACTGAATATTGAATAGGAGGTGGGGTTTATTTCATTATGATTACGTATTTCTAACTAAATCTGAATATTGAGGAGGGGGGAGGTTTTATTTTAGTATGATCACGTATTTCCAACTGAAACTGAATATTGAATAGGAGGCGGGGTTTATTTCATTATGATTACGTATTTTTAACTAAATCTGAATATTGAGTAGGGGGCGGGGTTTTGTTTCAATATGATGATGTGTTTGCAACTAAAACTGAATATTGAATAGGAGGTGGGGTTTATTTCATTATGATTACGTATTTCTAACTAAATCTGAATATTGAGGAGGGGGCGAGGTTTTATTTTAGTATGATCACGTATTTGCAACTGAAACTGAATATTGAATAGGAGGTGGGGTTTATTTCAGTATGATGATGTATTTCTAACTAAATCTGAATATTGAGTGGGGGAGGGGGGGTTATTTCAGTATAATGACATATTTCCAATTGAAACTGAATGTTAAGTAGTGGGTGGGGTTTTGACGATGTATTTCCAACTAAATCAGAATATTAAGTAGGGGCGTGGTTTACTTTTTCGTATGATGGCATATTTCCAACTGAAACTGAATATTGAGTAGGGGGCGGGGTTTTGTTTCAATATGACTATGTGTTTGCAACTGAAACTGAATATTGAAAAGGAGGCGGGGTTTATTTCATTATGATTACGTATTTCTAACTAAATCTGAATATTGAGTGGGGGAGGGGGGGTTATTTCAGTATAATGACATATTTCCAATTGAAACTGAATGTTAAGTAGTGGGTGGGGTTTTATTTCAGTATGATGATGTATTTCCAACTTAATCAGAATATTAAGTAGGGGCGGGGTTTACTTTTAGTATGATGGCATATTTCCAACTGAAACTGAATATTGAGTAGGGGGTGGGGTTTTACTTTTGTGATCCTCTTCTCATCTTTCACTTGCAGCCAACTAATGGTTGAAGAGGCGTGGCTAAGCATATTTTTCCCAATCTGTCAAACTGACATCATTCAAGAAGGACTACCATTCCAAAGTGGCTGAAAATGGTCAGATTTTGATTTAACTTGATGTATTAAAATAACTAAATATATTATACAAGTTCAGTTAATTGCATAAATCAGATTTGAATTTATCAAATTTGCTCACATATAAATCTGAAAATCAGACAGTTCAGAATAAATATAATATAGCATCATCATACATTAAAAACCTTTAAAAGGAACAACGTGCATTAAATGTTTAAATCTCAGTAGTCGGTGTGTTAGACTGACAGTAAATAATGAGCAATAAGCAGATTCACAGTGCTCTGAGACTGAACTCACTCTCCAGGCGACTCTGATCCAGAATGTTCCTGATGGCCTGATCTGAGCTGACTTCTGCAGGACGGACACACGGAGCGAGACCTTCAGAGATGAGAAAAACACACACACACACACACTCAGACTCAATGACACAGAGAAGCTGCTACGTAAAACATACGTAAAACACGTATGTGCAAATCCTGTATATGCTGCATTTTGTTGGAAACACATTGTGAATTAAAGTATAAATATTCAGTGGTAGCACTACTGGTAGCGTTCACTATCCATCCACACCTTTACCTATCAATTACTTCCATCCATATGTTTGCTTTTTTCCATCAATGTATTGATCTATCCATCTATTTGACCACACATTCACTATTCCTCCACGCATCTATGCATCCATTAATTCCTATCTACTGAATTTAGCTATCCATTTCTACATTAATCCATCCATCTATCCATCCAATCACAAATATATCCATTTTCCATCCTTTTGTTTATCCATTGATTCATATATCCACCCCTCCACTCATTTATGCATTAATATGTTGGTCCAATTATCCATCAGTATACCCATTAATCCATACATTTTTACATTAATGTCTACCAATTAATCCACCCATCTACCATCCTCCACTTCTCATCTATCCATCCATTATTTTGTTTATCCATTTAACCATCTGTTTCCATAAATCCATCCATCAGTCCATCCAATCATCCTTCAATCTAACTGTTCATCCTAATGTCCATCCATCCAATTAAACCATCTAAATCAATCTGTCCATTCATCTGCCCATCCATCCATTCATCCATCCATCCAATCAATCAGTCAGTCTATCCATCCATCCAGTCAATTAGTCTATCCATCTATACATTTGACCATCAATCCATCCATCCATGCAATCAATTTGCCCATCCAATCAACCAGTCCATCCATCCATCCATCCATCCATCCATCCAATTAAACCATCCAATCAATCCATCTATCCAGTTATCCATCTGCCCATCTATCCCTTCATCCATCCAATCAATATTTCCATCCATCTGCCCATCCATGCAATCCATTCTTCCAATAAACCATCCAGTCAATCTATCCATTCATCCATCTAATAACAACATCCAATCAATCCATCCATTCATCATTCAGTTGTCCATCTGCTCATCCATCCAATCAATCTGTCCATCCAGCAATCGATCCATCTATTCATCCAATTAAACCATCTAATCATCTAATCAGTATATCCATCTGCTCGTCCATCCACCCATCCATCCAGTCAATTAATCTATCAACTGATTGATCTGCCCATCCCTCCATACATCCTATCAATCAGTCTATCCATCCATTTATCTGCCCATCCATTCAATTAAACCATCCATCCATTCATCTGACCATTTGACCATCCATCGCTTCACCCATCCAATCAGTCTTTCATCCATCTGCCATTCATACAATCCATCCATCTAATAAACCATTCAGTCCATCCATCCATCCATCCATCCAATTAAAACATCCAATCTATCCAGTTATCAATCTGCCCATCCATTCATCAATCCAATTATACCATTTAATCTGACCATCGAACTGTTTTCATACATCTATCAGTCCATCCATTCATCCTTTAATCTATCTGTTCATCCAACCGTCCATCCGTCCATCAAATTAAACCATCCAATCAGTCCCTCCATCCATCCATCCATCCATCCATCGATTTAAACTATCCAATCAATCTGTCCATCCATCTGCCCATCCATCCATCCATCCATCTGCCCATCCTTCCATCAAAAAATCAAGTCTATTCAG
Source organism: Danio aesculapii (assembly GCF_903798145.1). NCBI lineage: Eukaryota > Metazoa > Chordata > Actinopteri > Cypriniformes > Danionidae > Danio > Danio aesculapii. The sequence goes on from NC_079439.1 coordinate 1,847,130, forward strand.
CCATCCCTTCATCCATCCAATCAATATTTCCCTCCATCTGCCCATTCATACAATCCATCCATTCAATTACAACATCCAATCAATCCATCCATCCATCCAGTTGTCCATCTGCTCATCCTTCCAATCAATCTGTCCATCCAGCAATCGATCCATCCATTCATCCAATTTAACCATCTAATCAGTATATCCATCTGCCCATCCATCCATCAATCCAGTCAATTAATCTATCAATCGATCAATCTGCCCTTCCCTCCATCATCTGCCTATTCATCCTATCAGTCTATCCATCCATCCACCCATCCGTCCGTCCATACATCCTTCCACCCATCCATCCATCCATCCATCCATCCATCTATCCATATGCCCATCCATCCCTTCATCCATCCAACCAATCTTTCCATTCATCTGCCATCCATACAATCCATCCATCTAATAAACCATCCAGTCAATCCATCCATCCATCCATCCATCCAATTAAAACATCCAATCTATCCAGTTATCAATCTGCCCATCCTTCCATTCATCTGTCATTCTTAGTCAATCAATCCATCCATTCATCAATCCAATTATACCATTCAATCTGACCATCGAACTGTTTTCATACATCCATCAGTCCATCCATTCATCCTTCAATCTATCTGTTCATCCCACTGTCCATCCCTCCATCAAATTAAACCATCCAATCAGTCCCTCCATCCATCCATCCATCCCTCCATCAAATTAAACCATCCAATCAATCTGTCCATCCATCTGCCCATCCAACCATCCATCCATCGATCTGCCCATCTAATCAATCAAGTCTTTCCATCTATCCATCAATCCATCCCTTCATCCATCCAATCAATCCTTCCATCCATCTGCCCATCCAATCAATCAACCCATCCATCCATACATCGAAACAATCCATCCAGTTATCCATCTGCCCATCTATCCAATCAATGTTTTCTATCCGTCTGCCCATCCATACAACCCATCCATCCAATTAAACCATATAAATCAATCTGTGCATCCATCCCTCCCTCCGCTCCTCCTCTGACCTCTGAGTGTCTCCTGGATCTCGCTGAGTGTCCTCATGGCCTGTTCATCAGACAGGAAGTGCTTCATCCTCAGGAAGGGCTCTTTTCCTCTTTGGGTCAGTTTGCTCCAGGGTTTGGGTCGGGCCAGAATATCACTGACGGACCCCTGAGAAAGACCCAGAACATAGTGTCCGAACGCCCGCTGGCCGATGTTCCTGCTCTGAAGAGCCTGTTTGACCTGCTGCGTGACCTGCAGCGTGTCCAGCTCCTGCTCATCAGAATCCCGAAACACATCAGAATCCGGATCTGCTTTAATGACCATCTGAAGACTCCCGGGAGATGATGATGATGATGATCTGCTGTTTTTCATTGGATGGCCAGAGATGATGGAGAAGGATTCATTCAGCTCTTCCTCTTGTCCAAAGGAGAGATGGAAGTCTGGTGTTTTGACCTGCACCTCAATCACATCATCTGAGGAAAAAGATACACAAGGTACAACTGGATTAAACGCATCTGTAGCCATGTTTTTGTAATTGTTTTGTGTAGATTTTGTATTTGTTTTTATGCTGGGAAAGACAGCTTAAAGAGGGATTTGTTTAGAGTTGGGGTTGAGGCTAATGATTAAAATAATCTAAAAAATACATAAATAATAATAATACTTCAATTGAAAAGATCTAAAAACAATTGTGTTGTATTATATTGTTGTACTTTTGTTACATCTCAGAAAGTATAAGTGAAAAAGAGAAATGTTCTAAGCAAAATAATAAACGAGAAAATATTACACGAGCAGCAGTGTGATAGGGCTGTATATCAGCACTGGTGGGAGGCGTACGCTGGCTCTTAGTGTCTCAACAGTGACGAAATACAGCCATATGGCACTGATACTCATGTGATATTGTGTTTATACAACAGTTCCCCGGCATAATCGTGTACATAAAGAAGAAAATCAAGCACAGAGAGTCTAAAAACTCTTTTGAATGAGGAACTACTTTCTTCCGTCGTTCATTCACATCTGAAGTCAGAACAGCAGAAACCGCTGCTCATTCACCAACGTCACTGTACAGCTAGTGTTTGAATAATTCTCTAGCGTAATGTCTAAAGTGATGACAGAACAGCTGATTTTGCTCAAATTTTAAGATTATAAGGCTGAACAGCATGAAATGCCATCAGTCTACAGAGATTTCCCAGTGTTTCTCTGCTGCAATCAGGAGATCATAATAATTAATCCTGAAAAAGCCAAAGCAAACACTAGCAAATTACTATGGTATTTATACAACACTACAACATAAAAGAGAGATATTGACTCAGATTGTTACTTACCTGTTTTATAATGATTTGATCAGCTGTAATTTGAAATTTACGCTGAGTTTTTCTTACCTAAAGGCTTATTATGCGGTCTCTGTTACCATCTTGTGGCAACAGTCTTTGCTCTGCTCAATAACAGGCTGACGGTCACCAACATGCTAAATCTCCAACATCATAAATATTAAAAACAGGCACTGTCCTTCTAAATAAACTGCATAGTCACAATCTAAACAACTACATTCTCTCTTTAAAAAGCCTCAAGAGTACATGATGTTGTCCAACAGCTGCAATATTTGACAAACTGTAGTGAGTCGTTTAGTCCCTTTTTAGTCCTATAGTGTGAGCGGAGTAATACACTGAAAAAAATTATTTAAGATGATAATTATTAAGATGATTCCTTGGATTTACTCAATTTTTTTTTACGTTAAGTGGTTGTAAACAATTTATTTGGGCTGAATTTAAACAAACAAATTAGGTTGATCATTGCTCAATTTTTTCAATGCAACACTTTTTTCAGTGTACACAAGGGTGAAGAGGCGGTATGAGTGCTGATTTTGCTTTAATATCTCATGGCTATCAGCCAATCAAATTCGAGAACCAGACAGAACTGTTGTATAAAATAAAATAAATACACAATTTGTCTGTTATGATAATACATAATTATTTATGATTAGGCCCACACGGAATCTGCGTGCGCAAAATTTTGCAGATTTTTAGCTCAACATTGAGTCTGTATATTTACTTGTGTAAGTATTTATTCAGCTTTTATATTAACTACAGTAATATTATTGACTAATATGAAAATATTCATATGATTTATGTACAATGCAGTTTGTACAGTAATATTTTCTGTCTTTTAGTAGAGATATTATACGAGAGACTTGCTTTGTTTACCGAATAAAGTGGATCTAATTGGATTTGCATTGTAAACATTAAATACAAGTTAAAAGGTATTACTTTTTATTTAATATATTCAGGTTTTAGTTATGACACTCCCAAAATAATTCAGCAGAAATCCGCAGATTTTTACCAAAATTTTGTGCAGAAATAGCACAAAATGTCAGCTGATTCCGTCTGGCCCTAATTATGATTAAATAAAACACACTCATAAAATAAAACACACTCATAAAATAAAACACACTCATAAAAACAGTTTTTTTAACCCCAAGTTGGGTACAATATTTGGACAAACCCAACTGTTGGCTTAAAAATGTCCATTAAATTTAACAAAGCATTTAACACAACATTGGGCTATTTTAATTTTTGACCCAAAGTTGGGTTATGACAACCCAACCTTTTTAGAATGCATTTGCACCTTTTGTGATTTACACATATATGGAAATATTATATTTGTGTATCTGCATGTCATGTGACAATTAACTAACATCAGCCACGTGGTTGCTATGATATATTGAAATTATAACTAATGATACAAATTCATATTTTGGGTCAAATTGGTTCGACTGAGAAACATTTACAGTACACTCTTAAAAAGGCTGGGTTTGTTTTAATCCAGGACAACACGGTGGCTCAGTGGTTAGCACTGTGGCCTCACAGCAAGAAGGTCGCTGGTTTGAGTCCTGGCTGGGTCAGTTGGCAATTCTGTGTGGAGTTTGCATGTTCTCCCCATGTTGGCGCGGGTTTCCTCCAGGTGCTCTTGTTTCCCCCACAGTCCAAACACATGCGCTATAGGGGAACTGATGAACTAAATTGGTCGTAGTGCATGTGTGTGTGTGTGTGAGTTGCAGCTGGAATGGCATCTGCTGCATAAAACATATGCCTGAATAGTTCACAGTTTATTCAACTGTGGCGACCCCTGATAAATAAGGGACAAAGGCAAAGAAAAATGAATGAATAAATGTTTTAATCCAACATTGGGTCAAATTAAACATTAATTACATTGAATTTAAATGACACTTTTAACCCAATAGTTGGGATTGTTCACATCTGACCCAATGTTGGAGTGAAAATGCATTTTAGGCTGTAAGAATTACTGTGAAACATGCACACGAGTTACTAAATTACATAAATAAATATAGAATCATGCACTATATGCGTTGTTTATAAAATTATAATCAGATAAAGGCAAGGCAAGTTTATTTCTATAGCACATTTCATACACAGTGGCAATTCAAAGTGCTTTACATAAACAGGAATAAAAGAAACAAGTACAAGAGAAATAAAAATGGTAAAAAATAAATAAATAAATAAGCATAAAAACAGATAAAATGTGTTATAAAAGATTGAAAAAGAAGAAAAAAACATAATAGTGCGATCTGTCGGACGTAGCACAGTGAAATATAAAGTTATATATAAAAGTTAATATAAGTGGGTGAAACACTCACCATTTTCAACAGAGACACATCTGACGTCTGTTGGAGGAGCAGGAGACACCTAAAACAGATCAAATAGATTAATAAATAATAATCAACGTGATTTCCTGATAATCATTTTTCATCAGTAGGTGGCGCTGCCTCCAAACTTTGTACAACTACAGATTACAGGTTCAGTTACAGTCTGACATCCTTTCTGCTCAAATTTAATGATATTTAAATTTTTCTGTCTAAAATAATTACACAATTGGCCTGAAACCTGACACATATTTTATTTCCACAACGTCAAGACAAACATTATATTCTAGAATTGCAGGTACATTTTGCATCTCCAAGATAAAACAAAAACTTTATTGAAACTGCGTTGAATAATAACGAAAATTCTACTCAAGTTATCTTTAAAAATAATGTTTGTATGTGTATTTATGGATGTTTTATCTAGTAAATATTAACTTAAATAATCCCACTATAACTATTTTCGATTGTTATTGCCTCCAGAATCATCCATTCAGCTTCAATTATTAAATAATGAAGTCTAATTTTCATCTTTGTGTGTTTTACTTTGTGTGTTAACTTAAATAATCATTTGCATGAAACTTTATTTTCTGTATTATTTATAATTTCAGTGATACAAAATGCAGGAAAATGTCTCTGTTGCTGTCAATAATAATAATATAAACAACAATTAATAACAGAATTAAAAATTCCCTACCACAGTTAAGTATTTAGCATTATTCTATATTAATAATGGATTAATTTTACTGTAAATTACACATTTGTATCATAGTAATTTAAGCAAAATGAATAGGAAATGCTTGAAACGTCTCCACAATTCTGAAATGAGTAATAAATGAGTTTTTCTTACCAAATCAACATGAAGATCAGTTTGTTTAAGAGCTCGTAAACTCCTGGAGGAGAAATAACAAGGTGTTATGATGATTTTGCGAGCACATTATTGTTGATTATATGATGTAAGAGTGCATTTGATGAATACCTGAGCTCAGTTTTGATCTTCTCATAGTCCTGCTGTGATTGCAGCTTGACCTGAAGTCTCTAATAATAAACACACATCCATAAACACATCTGTCAGTGCGATTAAATCAGTCTTTAAAGTCCCCAAGAAATCAAAACTAACCATGTGATGTTGTTTGCTCACGTTGCTGTGGTGAACAACTCATCTGTGCATCTCATTAAGAACAAAAGAATAATTTGCTCTTGTAATCTTGAATTGAAATCTGAAAATGCACTTCCTGTTTGTTTTAGTTCATTTGTCTGATTACATATATCTTAGCAAATGGGCGTGGCTAACATACTTAACCACGCCCCTCCAGCTGTCAGTTTTGACATCAAACAGAAATGGTGAGGAGGAGGAGTCTGTTAGGTTGTAATAACTCTTCCCAAAAAATTTCCCCTAGTCTTTCTGAATGAAACGCTTACTTTACTACATCCAATCAGCTCAAAGTAGAAAAAACAAGCCACGCCCACTGTTTTCTCATTTAATATTCTGTTTCTCTAGGAACTGCGTCACAATACAACAAAAATAATGGTCACTGCTTCCGGTTCATGAGGACATCAGGTCTGCTTGAAATCAAAATTACAATGTCTATTTTGCTAGCACATGCTGTTATTCTCATGAATAATTAATCCACACAAGTTAATCCACTGAAAAAGAATAGTTTGTTGTGGTAATCTTCAACGAAATTCTGCTTATTTGCTTCCACGTTTGGAGTTGCGATCCTTCTGTTGACGACAACTTGAGGCTTTCCGTAGCAACTGCATATCAACACCCTCTCTTAATGGTAAAAGGTGTTGTATGTGACTCTTCTGAATCATAGAAATACCGTTTCGTTTTCACAGAGATCGTTAAGAACCATGCTAAGTGAATATATTTGTTTATTTAAAAACAATTAGTCAGTTATTCTCCATTGAAAACAGGGCCGTGCACAGGGGGGTGGCCCGGTGGCTAGAGCCACTGCACCTCTGCCCTCATTGGTCCGTGCCCCGCCCCTCCACTGATTCCGGTAATCCTCACTTCGCCCCCCCTCCCCCCAATTCTTGTTTGTGGTTGTTACTTTGAGTTAAATTTTCTTTGAGTGTTCGTTTGAACCAGATCCTTGGTCAAGTGTGATCATTAACGTCCCAACATTTAATTCTGAGGATTTTGGTTCTACGGATACTCGATTATTTTTTACCCAAAGTAATTTTGTGAGTTATAAGAGAGGTAGTTTAAGAGGAGTGAGTTACTGGTTTGTCTATTTGCTGCTGACTAGCTTGTGATTCGAAAATAGAAAAGAACCTTTATAAACATATAGGTTTTGATATAGGTTTTTAATATATGTGACATATATAAAACTGGACATTTTCCTATAATAATAATAATAATAATAATAATAATAATAATAATAATAATAATTACTTACATTTATATAGCGCTTTTCTGGGCACTCAAAGCGCTTTACACATAGGGGGAATATCCTTATCCAACACCAGTGTGCAGCATCCACCTGGATGACGCGCCGGCAGCCATTTTGCACCAGACCACACACCACACATTAAGCCAATTATGATATGGGTAGGGTGAGGAGGCCATGGTGCCAGTGGGCAAATTTGGTCAGGATGCCGGGGTTAAACCCCTACTCTTTTTTTTTTTTGAAGGACATCCTGGGATTTTTAATGACCACAAAAAGTCTGGACCTCGATTTAACATCTAATCCGAAAAACGGCACTGACTGAGCAGTATAGAGTCCCCATCACTATACTGGGGCATTAGGACCCACACAGACCGCAGGTTGGATGCCAGCAGCTGGCCTCACTAACACCACTTCGAGTATTTATCCGAGTGACATGTCTTGTGTATCCTATATTCTTTGATATAAAGAAGCAATACACGAGACCTATATGGCCTGTATATGCACATATATGCACTTCAATTTTGCCTCTATGTGCCATATATACGCATATATGCAGCGTATTAATTATCATATATCCTGCATATAGGTTTCATATATCCTCATATATGTTCTTTCCATGCGAGTTGTTTTGGTCTCTATAACCCGCCCACCTGCCAATTTAACCAATTATATTTCAGCACTCTTGGTTGCCTTGGTGGAAAACAAAGTGCATTTTATTTCAGTCATGCAGGGTGGTTTGATGTATTGACCTTATTCTGCAATACAAAAGTGCACCCCTTTAGACAAAATGGCAGAAAACGGCCAAACTATTTGCTCTACAAACAAGTGTGCTCATGACTATGCATAAAAAGTAGAATAATATAATAAGAAAATATCAGTTTGCCACATCAAGCAGCAGAACGAACCATTTTTGATGTCTAAAAATCAGTAAAAATGTGAATAAGATCAGAAGTCTGGAGCCAAAAAGATTCCAATAGTTGCTTGTACATGAAAATTAAGTATAAAGATTAAAGAATAATAACGCGACCTCTGCAGGACAGCAGAAGCCTCCAAAATGAGACGTAGATTCAGAGTTATAAAAATACACAAGGTGAATTTTAATTAATACAAATGTATAAATATTACAACCATCAACATTAGCTGAATGGCTTATATTGTAACACCATGTCCAAACAACATGCAAAGGACAAGATTCCAAGGGACAAGATATTTGTCTATCCGGACCAGACAGAAACCGAACCTGACAGAAACCTTGAAATACAGCCATTCAGAAGCACTGAATAGTGTACTCACTGCACTACAATGAGATGGTACGGTTTATAATCTAATTTAATTTAATATCATTAAATGTAAATGCTGAATGATTGATATTTGTTGGTTTGCACTGAGTTACAGTTCAAACTAGACTGTTTATTTTATTTTCCAGATCTGAGGTGAACTATCTGCTGCTGCTTTCAGTAGTACGGCAATAAATGTCATGTAAAATGGCATTCAGACTCAGATTTGTAGCATTTAACACTGAATAAAGCACATACGCAGTACCTGAGGTGATCATGTCATAGAAATGTATCTGTTGTTCACCCGTGAGGAATTGAAATCATTTTAATAATGGAAATAGAAAGGACAAAAACACTTTTCAATCTTCTTCTATGATATCTTCTATCACGTTGTCGCTTGTAACTAGGATACAATGTAGGTTTGATACATGTTGGTGTCGTCAATCTGGCAACATGCATTTGCATTGGAGGCAGGGTGAAAAAGTGTTTTGATTTTGTAGTGCAATACCTAGTTCAGCCACTGGGTGTCAATCTTACATACTGCTACTTTAGGTTTAATGCATAAAAAGAAAGCCCTGCCCCCAACTCAATATTCGGTTTCAGTTTTAAGCATATCAGCATACTAAAATAAAATTCTGAGCAACTTCTGGTTCAGGCAGACTTTAATATTCATTCATTCATTTTCTTTTTCGGCTAAGTGCCTTGATTAATCAGGCGTCGCCACAGCGGAATGAACCGCCAACTTATCCAGCATATGTTTTACGCAGCGGATGCCCTTCCAGCTGCAAGCGGACTTCAATAATCACTAATAATCATCAAATGCATATACCTCTACATCTTGTGTCTTATTGGCTAGTTGCTGTTGCAGCAGAGTGATGTGATTGGCTGTTCTCTCCTGCACTTCCTGCAGCCGCCGCTGAAGTCTCTGCACTTCCTGTTCCAGACGCTGAACTTCCTGATCCCTGCGAATGAATATTTTCTCCAGTCCGTCAGAGCTGAAGTCCAGGAGACGCTTCATGATGATCTGCTGTTGATTAAAGTTCAACAGGGAGACTTTATAGATAGTGAAATTAGTGCTGATTAATCACATCCAGGATACAGGTTTGTATTTACATATGCATGTAGACTGTGTATATTTATTAAGGGTTGTTTACATTTGACCCAGTGGAGGGTTAAAACATCTATCCACCTATCCACCCCTCCAATCAATCTGTCTATCCATCTATCCATACAATCAATCAGTCTATCCATCGCTCCATCCATCCACCCGTCCGCCCCTCAAATCAATTTGTCCATCTGTCCATCCATTCATACAATTAATCAGTCTATCCATCCCTCCATGCATCCACCCCTCCAATCAGTCTGTCCGTATATCCATCCATGCAAACAATCATTGAGTCTATCCGTCGCTCCACCCATCCCACCCTCAAATCAATCTGTCCATTTACCCATCCATCCACACAATCAATCAGTCTATCCGTCCCTCCATCAATCCACCCATTCCCCCCTCCAATCCGTCTATCCATCCGTCCATCCTTCTGCCCATCCATCCGCCCATCCATCCCTCCAATCAATCTTTCTATCCATTCATCCATTCATACAATCAGTCTATCCATCCCTCCACGTATCCACCCATCCACCCCTCCAATCAGTCTGTCTGTATATCCATCCATGCATACAATCAATGAGTCTATCCATCTATCCATCCCTCCATCCTTCTGCCCATCGCTCCGCCCATCCACCCCTCCAATCAATCTAACCATCCATCCATCCATACAATCAATGAGTCTATCCATCGCTGCATCCATCCACCCATCCAATCAGTCTGTCCATCCATCCATACGATCAATCAGTCTATCCATCCATCCCTCCATCCTTCTGCCCATCCATCCCTCCAATCAATCTGTCTATCCAGTCATCCATTCATACAAACAATCTATCCATCTCTCCATGCATCCACCCCTCCAATCAATCTGTCCATTTATCCATCCATACAATCAATCAGTCTATCCATTCATCCATCCATCCATCCATCCATCCATCCATCCATCCATCCACCCATACAAACAAATAAATCTACATTTCTAAAATATAATATAACATAACACAACAACTATTGTAATATATACAAATGACCCAATTCTATAGTTTTCTACGATTCTACCCCACATTTTACTGTAGTAAAAACTGAAGTATACTACAGTGTAGGTTATACACAAATAACCTCTGGGTTGCATTAACCTAACCTACGGCGCAACTGCGTCACCCAGAGATATTGTCATTTAAATGTAAATTAAATTTTTTCAACCAAACTCTTGGGCTTGTTTACGTTTTACTCAGTGGTAGGTTAAAACAACCCAGCATTTTTCAGTATTACAATGCTAAACACAAATATGGACAATCCCAAACATTGGGTTAAAAAGTAACATTTAAATCTAAGTCAAAAAATTATTTGACCCAGCATTGGGTTACAACAAAGTATTTTTATAGAGTAAACAATCTAAAACATAGTCAAAATACAAGATAACAAACTAAGCATTTACAGCAGCTAAAGCTACGTTTACATAATAAAATATTTACAATAATTTACTATAGTATTTTGTATACTATAGCATTTAATAATGACCCATTGTTGAGATAAAACAACCCACCATTTTTAGAGTGCATTGCTCAAAAAGTACTGTAGTATTTACCATGAACCACTTTAGTAATTGCCAATTCACACTCTTAAACATGCTGGGTTGTTTTAACCCAACATTAGATCAGAAACGATGTGGACAAACACAACATTGGTTTAGTTTTTTTACATTAAATTTAAAATGACACTTTTTAACCCAGTGGTTTGGTTTGTCCACATTTAACCCAGCATTACATTAAAACAACCCAGCATTTTTGTGTGTTATAACACTAAACATAGATATAGACAAACCCAACCGTTGGGTTGAAAAGTGTAATTTAAGTTTAAAAAAAATTGACCCAGCACTGGGTTACAACAAAGTACTTTTAGTGAGTAAACAAACTAAAACATGGTCAAAATGGTCAAACATGGTCAAAAAGATAACAAACTGAACATTTAAACCAGCTAAAGCTAAATTTTTATAATATATAGTATTTACTACAGTATAATAGTATTTTGTAGATAGTATTTATTAATGACCCAATGTTGGGTTAAAACAACCCAGCATTTTTGTGCACTGTTCAAAAACACGGTAGTTGTATTTACTCAAAATTACTAAAGTATTTTCATGTGTGATGTGTCACAGAAACTACACTCTATAAGATGCTGGCTTGTTTAACCCAACATTGGGTCAAATATTTACAAACGCATCATTGGGTTCGTTTTTTACATTAAATTTAAAATGACACTTTTTAACCCAGTGGTGTGGTTTGTGCAAATTTGACCCAGCATTACATTAAAATAACCCAGCATTTTTAGTGTTATAGTATTTACTCTAAATGACTATAGTAATTTGTCATGTGCGATGTGTCACTAAAACTACATAATGCTGGGTTGTTGCATTTTTCAACCAAACTCTTGGATTTGTTTTCATTTGACCCAGTGGTAGGTTAAAACAGCCCAGCATTTTTATAGAGTAAACAAACTAAAACATGGTGAATATACAAGAAAACAAACTGAGCATTTACAGCAGCTAAAGCTACATTTACTTAATATAGCAGAGTATTTACTCTAATAGTATTTTATATACTGTAGTGTTTATTAATGACCCAATGTTGGCTTTAAACAACCCAGCCATTTTAGAGTGCATTGTTCAAAAGCGCTGTAGTACTCTAAATTACTATAGGATTTTGTCATGTGGGACGTCACAGAAACTACTCTCTAAAAGATTCTGGGTTGTTTAACCCAACATCGGGTCAAATATTTATAAACGCATCATTGGGTTAGTTTTTTTTAAATTAAATTTAAAATGACACTTTTTAACCCAGTGGTTTGGTTTGTCCATATTTGACCCAGCATTACATTAAACAACCCAGCTTTTTTAGTGTTATAGTATTTACTCTAAGTGACTATAGTAATTATCATGTGCGATGTGTCACTGAAACTACAGAATGCTGGGTTGTTTGAAATTTTTCATCTAAAATTAGATTTTTTTTTTCAACCAAAATCTTGGGTTTGTTTTAATTTAACCCAGTGGTAGGTTAAAACAGCCCAGCATTTTTATAGAGTAAACAAACTAAAACATGTTCAATATACAAGAAAACAAACTGAGCATTTACAGCAGCTAAAGCTACATTTACTTAATATAGCAGAGTATTTACTCTAATAGTATTTTATATACTATAGTGTTTATTAATGACCCAATGTTGGCTTAAAACAACCCAGCCATTTTAGAGTGCATTGTTCAAAAGCGCTGTAGTACTCTAAATTACTATAGGATTTTGTCATGTGGGACGTCACAGAAACTACTCTCTAAAAGATTCTGGGTTGTTTAACCCAACATCGGGTCAAATATTTATAAACGCATCATTGGGTTAGTTTTTTTTAAATTAAATTTAAAATGACACTTTTTAACCCAGTGGTTTGGTTTGTCCATATTTGACCCAGCATTACATTAAACAACCCAGCTTTTTTAGTGTTATAGTATTTACTCTAAGTGACTATAGTAATTATCATGTGCGATGTGTCACTGAAACTACAGAATGCTGGGTTGTTTGAAATTTTTCATCTAAAATTAGATTTTTTTTTTCAACCAAAATCTTGGGTTTGTTTTAATTTAACCCAGTGGTAGGTTAAAACAGCCCAGCATTTTTATAGAGTAAACAAACTAAAACATGTTCAATATACAAGAAAACAAACTGAGCATTTACAGCAGCTAAAGCTACATTTACTTAATATAGCAGAGTATTTACTCTAATAGTATTTTATATACTGTAGTGTTTATTAATGACCCAATGTTGGCTTAAAACAACCCAGCCATTTTAGAGTGCATTGTTCAAAAGCGCTGTAGTACTCTAAATTACTATAGGATTTTGTCATGTGGGACGTCACAGATACTACTCTCTAAAAGATGCTGGGTTGTTTAACCCAACATCGGGTCAAATATTTACAAACGCATCATTGGGTTAGTTTTTTTACATTAAATTTAAAATGACACTTTTTAACCCAGTGGTTTGGTTTGTCCATATTTGACCCAGCATTACATTAAAACAACCCAGCATTTTTAGTGTTATAGTATTTATCCTAATTGACTATAGTCATTTGTCATTTGCGATGTGTCACTGAAACTACACATTAAAAATAATGCTGGGTTATTTGAATTTTTTCATCTAAAATTAGATTATTTTTTCAACCAAACTCTTAGGTTTGTTTTAATTTGACCCAGTGGTAGGTTAAAACAGCCCAGCATTTTTATAGAGTAAACAAACTAAAACATGGTCAATATACAAGAAAACAACTGAGCATTTACAGCAGCTAAAGCTACATTTACTTAATATAGCAGAGTATTTACTCTAATAGTATTTTATATACTATAGTGTTTATTAATGACCCAATGTTGGCTTTAAACAACCCAGCCATTTTAGAGTGCATTGTTCAAAAGCGATGTAGTACTCTAAATTACTATGGGATTTTGTCATGTGGGATGTCACAGAAACTACTCTCTAAAAGATGCTGGGTTGTTTAACCCAACATTGGGTCAAACATGGACAAACCCAATGTAATATGAACAATATAATAATATAAATTCAACACAAGCTCCTAAATAAAGCAGTAAAACAGCACGTACCACGTGTGTGTGAAGCTCCTCCGGCTCAGTGTTTCTCTGTGTGTGCTTCTCCAGACTAACAGCAGAGAGGGAGGAGCCCATGCAGTGGCTGATCAATAGCCACATTCATCCAACCAATCAATAGCTGCAAACAAAGAGCCCCCATCAATTCATCAATACATCAATAGACAGCAGCTGACGAGGGCGGAGCCATGATCAATCAATCAATCCATCAATCAATCACAGCACAGACGCTCAGATCACATCCACTCTTCACATGCTAATTCACTTACACTCTTATTTAAATGCTGCTAGCTTATACTGTTCTAGCTTTGATTAACAGTTTGAGTTTACGTTTATTTTATTTTTATACTTCTATATAAAATAATATTTAGATTTATATTTTCTTTCTGTGGTTAAAAACTGCATATTTTAATTTTTAAAAACAGTTTTTCTTTGTTTTTATATAAATATGTTGTTTATTTTTATAGATTTGACTGAATATTCAGTGTTATTTAAGTGACACCGACTTACTATTCTAGCATTTATTTACAGTTTCAATGCGGTTGTACTGTATTTATTTTTGGTGGCGCAGTGGGTAGCGCTTTCGCCTTACAGCAAGAAGGTCGCTGGTTTGAGTCCCGGCTGGGTCTGTTGGGATTTCTATGTGGAGTTTGCATGTTCTCCCTGTGTTGGTGTGGGTTTCCTCCGGGTGCTCCGGTTTCCCCCACAGTCCAAACACATGCGCTATAGGGGAATTGGTGAACTAAATTGTCCGTAGTGTATGTGTGTGAATGAGTGTGTGTGGATGTTTCACAGTGATGGGTTGCAGCTGGAAGGGCATTTTACGCTGCATAAAACATTTGCTGGAATAGTTGACAGTTCATTCCGCTGTGGAGACCCCTGATTAATAAAGGGACTAAGCCGAAAATAAAATAAATGAATGTATTTTTTTTTATTTTAGGTTATCTATCCATTACTTTTAGTAAAAATCTTAACAATTGTGTGTTTGCTATTTAGATTTGGTTTTATTTTAATTTGTATGTACAGTTGAAGTCAGAATTATTCGCCCCCCTGTTTATTTTTTCCGCCAATTTCTGTTTAACAGAGCAGATTTCTTCAGCACATTTCTAATCATAATAGTGTTAATAACTCATCTCTAATAACTGATTTATTTTCTCTTTGTCATGATGACAGTAAATAATATTAGACTAGATATTCTTCAAGACACTAGTATTCAGCTTAAAGTGACATTTAAAGGCTTAACTAGGTTAATTAGGTTAACTAGGCAGGTTAGGGTAATTAGGCAAGTTATTGTATAATGATGGTTTGTTCTGTAGACTATTGAAAAAAATATAGCTTAAAGGGGCTAATAATATTGAGCTTAAAATGGTGTTTAAAAAATTTAAAACTGCTTTTATTCTAGCCGAAATAAAAGAAATAAGACTTTCTCCAGAAGATAAAATATTATCAGACATACTGTGAACATTTCCTTGCTCTGTTAAACATCATTTGGGAAATATTTTAAAAAAAAGAAAATTCAAAGGGGGCTAATAATTCGGACTCCAACTGTATATATATATATATTAGTTTTATATGCCTATATCATTTTGATTCATTTTTATTTTAGGATTTTAGTGCATCAAGTTAAACCAATAAATGTTTTGTATGTCTATTTAATTTTTATTGACTTTTATTTTGTATATCAAGTTAACCAAATTGTAAATAATATGTTAGTGTACTATATATATATATATATATATATATATATATATATATATATATGTATATATATATATATATATATATATATATATATTAAATTCATTCATATTTATTCATTTTCTTTTTGGCTTAGTCCCTTTATTAATCAGGGGTCGCCACAGTGGAATGAACCGCCAACTTATCCAGCACATGTTTTACGCAGCAGATGCCCTTCCAGCTGCAACCCATCTCTGAAAAACATCCATACACTCTTGCATTCACACACATACACTACAGACAATTTAGCCTACCCAATTGACCTGTACCGCATGTGTTTGGACTGTGGGGGAAACCGGAGGAGGAAACCCACGCAAATGCGGGGAGAACATGCAAACTCCACACAGAAACGACAAGTTACCCAGCCGAGGCTCGAACCAGCGACCTTCTTGCTGTGAGGCGACAGCACTATGTACTGCACCACTGCATTGCCAAATATATATATATCTATCAGTGGTTAGCACTGTCGCCTTACAGCAAGAAGGTCGCTGGTTCGAGTCCCGGCTGGGTCAGTTGGCATTTCTGTGTGGTATGTATGTTCTCTCCATGTTGGTGTAGGTTTCGTATGGGTGCCCCGATGAACTAAATTGCCCGTATTGTATGAGTGTGTATGGGTGTTTCCCAGACCTGGGTTGCGCCTGGAAGGGCATCCACTGTGTAAAACCGAAAGAAAATGATTGAATGAATGAACTTTTATTACACTTTGTTATTTTTTGTATTTATTTTGTATTAAATAAAAACAATATTATTATTTTTAATGTTTATGAATAATAAATTAATAATAATGTTGATTTAATAATAATAATAATTATGTTTTAACTAAATGTTGGGTCAAATACGGATAAATAAAACAATTGGGTTTAAAAGTGTCATTTAAATTTAATTTAATAGAAGGTTCCGATGCTGTGTTTATCCATATTTGACCCAAAACGGTGTTAAAACAACCCAGCACTTTTTTAGAGTGTGAATGATTACTGCTGTATTGTAGGCTAGACATAATCTTTTAAGTTTAATATTTATCCAACACTGACTTAAAATAATAGCATGTATAGTTTTAATTAGTTTTGTTAGTATTTATTTTTAATAAAATTATTATTATTAATAACAATAATAATAATCATAATATTAATGACAATTGCTGGATTTTAACTTAACATTGGGTCAAATATGGATAAATAAAAACATTTGGGTTCAAAAGCATCATTTAAATTTAATTAGAAACAGTTTTTAAATGTATATTATGTTTGTTCATATTTGACCCAGCACTGTGTTTAAACAACCCAGGATTTTTTTGTGAACACATGATTAATGTTTAGTATGCTCTAAGATAAACGTAATACGCTTATTATAATAGCCTTTATTAACAGTTTTAATTAGTTGTTTTTTTTATAAAATAATAATAATACTGGGCCATTTTAACTCAATATTGGGTCAAATACATATAAATAAAAATGTAACCAATGTGTTTGTGAAATGTTGGACGCAAGTAACATTGGGTTAAAATGACCCAGCATTTTTTAAATATGTATTTTTAATAGAAACCGGGTGCTCCAGTTTCCCCCACAAGTCCAAAAACTTGGTATGAACTGGGTAAGCTAAATTGACCATAGTGTATGTGTGAATGAGTGTGTATGGATGTTTCCCAGTGACGGGTTGCAGCTGGAAGGGCATCCGCTGCTTGAAACATGTGCTGGATAAGTTGGCGGTTCATTCCGCTGTGGCGACCCCTGATTATGCGTCATTGCGATGTGTAGTCACTGCTTCGCTGCGTTTGTTTGGAGTTCGCTGCGTTTGTTTGGAGTTTAGATTCGCAATTTACATTTTTATCTTAAAATACTTCCTCATTCACTAAATATTTATCTCTCCTACTTGGGGTGAACAACCCCCCTAACACACTCATACAAACAAATCTACTTTTAAACGTTCTGTTTCTCGAGCATCCGCTTGGTGTTTGTAGCTTTAGCCTGCTAGCACCGCTGGTCAGCTAAAGCTACCAACCCCTTTCACACATTTATTTTCTCACTTTCTGGCTTTGCTCTTCACCTTGTACAATGTCGCTTGCGTGTCTGTCCTTGAGTGCAGGAGAGGCATCGATGGAGGCGCTGGAGCTGGAGCTGGAAGCGGTGGAGTCCCAGATTCGCTCGCTGGAGACGAAGCGAGAGGGCATCAGGGCTCTGCTCTTAACCCGTACTCGCTCGTCTGAGGTAAGTGTCCGATACAACGACAATCTCCCAGTTTCTTCAACCCCGCGTGTTTCTCTGTCCAGGCCCAGCGCACCGAGGACGCGGTGCACCCAGGCGTCGTTCACGCCGACTCCCGGCTACCACGGCCCCTGGGTGCAACCGCGTAAGGTGCTTGCCAGGTCCCGGGGCAGAACGTCTCCTCCTCCGGTGTTCGAGATCCCCACGGAGAACCGCTTCGCCCCTCTCCGCGAGACGGGTCGCGATGTTGCCATCATTGGCGACTCAATCGTCCGCCACGTCCGCTCCACTTCCTCCAAAGGTAACAAAGTACGCACTTTCTGCTTCCCTGGTGCCCGAGTTAAGAATATTTCTGCACAGATACCTACTATCCTGAGCGCTGCCGAGAGCCTCGGTGCCGCCGTCCTCCACGTGGGGACGAACGACACCGGGCTCCGGCAGACGGAGATCCTGAAGAAGGACTTCAGGAGCCTGATCGAGACGGTTCGACGCACTTCGCCCGCCACGCAGATCATCGTTTCTGGACCGCTTCCTACCTACCGCCGAGGAAATGAAAGGTTCAGTAGACTTTTTGCTCTGAATGAATGGCTATTAACATGGTGTGAAGAACAGAAATTGCTCTTTGCCAATAACTGGAATCTTTTCTGGGAGCGTCCTAGGCTTTTCCGCGCTGACGGGCTGCACCCCAGTCGAGCTGGAGCTGAACTCCTGTCGGACAACATCACCAGAATACTTCGCTCTATCTGACTAGTAAGTAAAAATTCACAAAACTCACAATTAGCCACACAGACTCCTATTCGTCCCACAAAAATAACAGTAATGCATACCTAACTAACCACATAGAGACTGTGTCTGTTCCTCGTATTATTAGATCAAGAAACAAACGTACTGTGTGCTCCAAAAATAATCTATTAAGAATTAAACCAGAAAAAAACACGAAAAAGTGAAAATACAAATTTCATGAAGCTTGGTCTCCTAAACATCAGGTCACTAGCACCTAAAGCACTTATCATAAATGAAATAATAACAGATAACAATCTTAATGCACTCTGTCTCACTGAAACCTGGCTGAAACAAAATGACTATATTAGTTTAAATGAGGCAACTCCTCCAGGATTCTTATATAAACATGAGGCTCGTCAAACTGGTCGTGGTGGTGGAGTTGCGTCAATCTTTAGTGATATTCTTAATGTTAATCAGAGAAACGGACTTATGTTTAGCTCCTTTGAAGTACTAGCGCTTAATGTTGTCCTTCCAAACACTATGCAAAAACCTATGTTATCTCTCGCTCTAATCACCATATATAGACCTCCAGGACCCTATGTCAATTTTCTAAAAGAGTTTTCTGATTTTATCTCTGACTTACTAGTTAAAACTGATAAAATACTAATTGTAGGAGACTTTAACATCCACATAGATGACGCTAACGACACGTTAGGGCTCGCGTTTACGGACTTGCTGGTCTCACTAGGAATAAAGCAAAATGTTATTGGTCCAACTCATCGCCTAAAGCATACACTAGATCTAATTCTGTCTTATGGAATTGAGGTCACTGATGTAGACATTATACCACAAAGTGATGATATTACAGACCACTACCTCTTACTATATAAGCTGTGTTTACCTGAAATTAGCAGATCCGCTCCGATATATCGTCCTAGTAGAACTATTGTTCCATCCACTAAAGATGAATTTATAAATAACTTACCTGATCTTTCTCTACTTCGAAATGCACCCGCAAACGCAAATGACCTTGATGTAGTAACCAGCAGTATGGATGCCATCTTTACTAGCACTCTAAATACTGTGGCACCCATCAAACTAAAAAGACTAGAGAGAATAAAACTACACCGTGGTATAATAGTCATACCCGCGCTCTCAAAACAGCAACCCGTGCCCTGGAACGTAAATGGAAAAAAACTAATTTAGAAGTCTTTAGAATTGCATACAAAGACAGTATGTCCAGCTATAGGAGGGCTTTAAAATCTGCCAGGGCTGAGCACCTCCGCAAACTGATAGAAAATAATCAAAACAATCCTAGATTCTTATTTAACACCATCGCTAAATTAACAAATAATCGGTCATCTTTGGAACAAAACGTTCCACCGCAAATTAGTAGTGATGACTTCATGAATTTTTTCAGTGATAAAATAGAAGGCTTTAGACAGAAAATAGGAGATATTAAACTTTCTGCACCGCCTTATACTTCAGATCCAGTAAACACGCCACTGAATCTAAATAACCTACAGTGCTTTAAAATCATAGAACAGGAAGAGCTAGACAAAATTATAAATAGCTCTAAATCAGCTACGTGTATATTGGACCCAATTCCAACAAAGTTACTGAAAGAATTGCTACCTGTTATAGGAGAACCTCTTCTTAACATTATCAACTCTTCTTATCTTTAGGCCATGTTCCAAATCCCTACAAGTTAGCTGTTATTAAACCTATTATTAAGAAACCACAACTGGAACCCAGCAACTTAGCTAATTATAGGCCTATTTCAAACCTTCCATTTATATCTAAAATACTAGAAAAAGTTGTTTCTGCTCAATTATGCTCCTTTCTGCAGACCAACAATGTTTTTGAAGTGTTTCAGTCAGGTTTCAGAGCTCATCACAGTACAGAAACTGCATTAGTGAAAATAACCAACGATTTACTCTTAGCTGCTGACCAAGGGTGCATCTCGCTATTAGTTCTACTCGATCTTAGTGCGGCATTTGACACCATTGACCATGGTATCCTTATTAATCGCTTAAAGTCTACAGGTGTCCAAGGACATGCCCTACAATGGTTTAAGTCATACTTATCTGACCGTTACCAGTTTGTAAATATAAATGGACAGCCTTCACAAATCAGCCCAGTAAAATACGGGGTGCCTCAAGGATCAGTTTTAGGCCCTTTACTGTTTACAATATACATGCTACCCCTGGGAGACATTATTAGAAGACATGGGATCAGCTTTCACTGCTATGCAGATGATACTCAATTATATATTTCAACTAAACCTGACGAGACGTCTAATCTGTCCAAGCTAACTGAGTGTATTAAGATGTTAAAGACTGGATGACCAACAATTATCTTCTCTTAAACTCAGACAAAACAGAATTATTACTTATTGGGCCTAAATCCTGTACACAGCAGATCTCACAACTCGATCTACAATTAGAGGGATACAAAGTTAGCGTTAGTTCTACTATAAAAGATCTGGGTGTCATATTAGACAGCAATTTAACTTTTAAAAATCATATTTCCCATGTCACAAAAACTGCTTTCTTTCATCTGAGAAATATAGCTAAGTTACGAAGTATGCTATCCATCTCAGATGCAGAAAAGCTAGTCCATGCTTTTATGACTTCTAGGCTGGACTACTGTAATGCTCTGTTTGCTGGCTGCCCAGCATCCTCTATTAACAAACTTCAATTAGTACAAAATGCAGCTGCCAGAGTTCTAACCAGGTCTAGAAAATTTGATCACATCACCCCAATTTTATCCTCCTTACACTGGCTGCCTGTTAAGTTTCGTATTGAATTTAAAATATTGCTTCTTACATATAAAGCTCTAAATAATCTAGCTCCTGCTTATCTAACCAATCTTCTGTCTCGCTACAATCCAACTCGCTCTTTAAGATCTCAAAACTCAGGACTTCTGGTAGTACCTCGAATAGCAAAGTCGAGTAAAGGAGGTCGAGCCTTCTCATTTATAGCTCCTAAACTCTGGAATAGCCTTCCTGATAACGTCCGAGGCTCAGACACACTCTCCCAATTCAAAACTAGATTAAAGACCTATCTGTTCAGTAAAGCATACACTTAGTGCACCACTTAGGGGGCTTCCACACAGGTTATGCATCTTGCTGATATACACTGTGAACATCAGCTACGCTAATTATTTTCTTTATTCTCCATTTCCACCTGGGGATACTCTTCCCGAGGCCCTCAGACTATGCAGAGTCACTGATTCGATCCAAGACCAACGACGAGATGATCCCAAGGTTTCCATATCCTGGACCTGGCCGAATCCTGAACAACTACTGCGATGGTCATGGAAGAGTGGAGAACATGAGACTGTTTCCTATGACGCTCCAGAGACAGACGAGTCTTCGCTGAGGCCAGCTTCCAGCCTCCGCCACTGAGACTGCAGCTCTGCACAAGACGTTTGGCCAGCGGAGAAATTAAAATGGTCGTGCCCAACTGAGCCTGGTTTCTCTCAAGGTTTTTTTTCTTCACTTCCGCCTTTAGTGAAGTTTTTTTTCCCTCTCCGCTGTCGCCACTGGCTTGCATGGTTCAGGATCTGTAGAGCCGCGCATCGTTGGATTTGCTCTTCAGTGTTTGGACTCTCAGTAGTGATTATTAAACCACACTGAACTGAGCTAAACTGAACTGAACTTAAACACTACAAACTTAACTACACTGTTCCTATTTACTGTGACCTTTTATGTGAAGCTGCTTTGACACAATCTACATTGTATAAGCGCTATACAAATAAAGGTGAATTGAATTGAATTGAATTGAATTAATAAAGGGACTGAGCCAAAAAAAGAATGAATGTATGTATTAGTATTGATAATATATTAAATAATAATAATTATTATTATTATTATTATTATTAACAATAAAATAATAATATTATATTAAATACCAATGTTGTGTTTGTCGAACGTTGAACACAAAAATAACCTTAGGTTAAAACAACCCAGCTTTTTTTATTGTGTGTAATTATTATTACTGCTATGCTGTATTATAGGCTAAACACATCATTCATAACTCCTATTCTAGGTGACCTGCTAAATTCAGATGCTTCAGAAATCTGAATCTGCGATTGTTAATGGGGACGTTTGGGGGTCACAGATGACGTATTGATTTTGTTGCTATTGGTTTCATTGATCGGTTGATTGATTGAAGCTCACAGAGACACAATATTGATTTTCCACAGCAAAGTCTGAGGAATATGAAGGAAAACCCGCTACAAACCCAACATATAACTCATATTAAACATTCAATAGCTGCTATTTAAAAGTCTGTCCTACATTAGACTAAATTTTGTTATAATTTTCCATTTAGATTTAATATGTTCATGAATTATATAGTGTAACATTCAGGGTTCGTATACGAGTGCTGGAAATCCTGGAAAATTTCCTGAATCTGTTCAACATCATTTGGGAAATATTTACAAAAGAAGAAAAAAAAACAAAGGGGGGCTAATATGACATAATATATAGGGGGCTGACTGTTATACTATATATATATATATATATATATATATATATATATATATATATATATATATATATATATATATATATATATATATATATATATATAGTTGAAGTCAGAATTATTAGCCCCCCTTTGAATTTTCAGAAATTCACGAAATGTTTCACAGTATTTCCTATAATATTTTTTCTTCTGGAGAAAGTCTTATTTGCTTTATTTTGGCTAGAATGAAAGCAGTTTTTAATTTTTTATTAACCATTTTAAGATCAGAATTATTAGCCCTTTTTAGAATTTTATTTCGATAGCCTACAGCAGTGTTTCCCAACCCTGTTCCTGGAGGCACACCAACAGTACATATTTTGGATGTCTCCCTTATCTGACCCATTAACTTCAGGTGTTGGAGTCTCTTCTGATCTTCTGATGAGTTGATTCAGGTGTGTTTGATTAGGGAGAGGTTGAAAATGTGGACTGTTGGTGTGCCTTCAGGAACAGGGTTGGGAAACAGTGGTCTACAGAACAAACCATCCTTATACAATAACTTGCCTATTTTACGGAGACCCGGAAGGGACGTGATGGTGGGGAAAAAATTGGTGGTAGAAATTAAAAAACTGGGTGATAGGAAAACATATTTGTACGTTTTTTTGTGTTCCCTCGCAAAGATGTTTTGCGTTTCTCCACAAACACTTTCTGTTCACTTCATTCATGTAAAGCCTCAAGTTTTGCTGAAATTCTCCCGTATTTTACCATTCTATCCTACTATCATCCTATTATTAAGTATTTTCCCATATTTCTGATATATTTTTAATCTTGAAAGCACGCTGAAATTAATATTAAAATGTCTGCATTCACTTTCTTTATATTACAGCTGTGTGTCGATCATCGCCTTTTATATGCTACCTCTGAACGCAACACAATCTCAAGGCAATTCGTAACTTTTTGATTTAGTGGCTAATTCGTATGAATTCGTATGATCTAATTCGTACAATTTAGTACGATTTGCTCATCCCCCAATTACGGTTGGGTTTAGGGGTGGGGTTAGGTGCCACGCCTCCTTTCTCAAATCATATAATTTCGTACGACTGAACTTGTACGAATTCGTACGAATTAGCCCCTAAACTGACAAAACATAAAATACTTACGTTTTCTCGTGAGATCAGGCTGCTGAACTAGTGAATGCACGTATATGCGCTGACTGACAGACGCGCTTCGTACAATAAACAATAAACAGATCAGCTTCTGTTCACGCCATTTACAGAGGAGCAAAAGTGCAGGACACTTTTGGATTCGGGTGTATATTTAAACAGACAAACACACTGAATAATATGTAAACATCTCCGTCCTGCATGTTTTATTTTAAACAGCTCATTTTCTCTTAAATGAGCACAAACAGTTTCTAAAGTAGCTAATGGAGTGCTTTCATTATAGATCTGTGCATTCTTACAGAGACACCTCTGTTATCAAACTAAACAAAACGAGAGATTCATTTGCTGCTAGTGTAACGGAGGCCAGCTAGTGAAGTGCTGTGCAGGTCTCCTTGCTAGAGCAACCGACTCCCATGCGGAAGGTCGCCGGTTCGATACCAGCTCGGAGCGGGTTGGGTGGTGTAGGACCGGCGGGGTTACACTCACTTGTTTGATATCAGAGGTGTCACTTTAAATAGCGCATACAGAAGCTGATCTGGGATCAGTTTATTGTACGGAGCGCGTCTGTCAGTCAGCGCTCATACATGCATTCACTGGGTCAGAGGTTGCATATGAAAGGCGATGATCGACGCACGCTTTAATGTAAAGAAAGTGGGGTAGAATGGTAAAATACGGGAGAATTTCGGCAAAACAGGAGGGTTTACATAAATGAAGTGTTTGTTGTGAACAGTTTTGCGAGATAACATAAATCATCTTTGCGAGGGAAAGCAAAAAAAAACTTAAAAATATGTTTTCCTATCACTCTGTTTTTTTTTCTCACACCAATTTTTCTCCCCACCATCACGTCCCTTCCGGGTCTCCATACTAATTACCCTAACCTGCCTAGTTACCCTAATTAACATAGTTAAGCCTTTATATGTCACTTTAAGCTGTATAGAAGTGTCTTGAAGAATATCTAGTCTAATATTATTTACTGTCATCATGACAAAGAGAAAATAAATCAGTTATTAGAGATGAGTTATTAAAACTATTATGATTAGAAATGTGTTGAAGAAATCTGCTGTTAAACAGAAATTGGAGGAAAAAATAAACAGGGGGGCGAATAATTCTGACTTCATATATATATATATGTATATATATATATATATATATATATATATATGTAGAGTTCAGATGCAAAACCCTCTAAATCCATCAGACCTCTTTTCTTGTAAATGCGCATGTTTTATCAGGCTCCTTCAGAAATCTTCATTTTATAGATAATGAAAAGGTTTTTATAGTAAATAAAATAACTTTTTTTCAGAAATGTCACTTTTGACAATACTTTAGTTTTTAACAAGGGAGATTTTCTTTTGCTAAATCCACTTCTGCTTTTTATGCAAAAACCTCTAAATCCACATATCAGGACAAGACAGTGTAATTAGTTGAAAATCACTAAAGATGCCATTGCAAATTATTTTACCAAACTTAAAACACATTACACAGACTACCTCAAATTAAAAATACATGATCTGTCATGTAAGTGGCGGTTCATTCTGCTGTGGTAAACCAGGGAAAGAGCAGAAGGAAAATGAATGAATGAAATCTGTCAAGTGTATTAATCAATAACATTAAAACTGACATTAATTAAATCTTAACGATCTGTTGTCCTTTCTGATATTTAGGATTTAGATTTAATGTAAGTAGAGCAGTGTAAACATTGTAAACTAAGCTTGGTAGATTCAAATAATGTAGTGTAAAACATTATGAAACATCAATATCTGTGTATTATCTATTAATATAAAAAGCTCATCAGACATATAGATAATATGAAGTAACACAAATAATGTAAAGTTTCAGATATTATATTTATCTTTTAGAAAATAGCTTACATTAGCATATAAAACACAAGGCAGGCCTACTGGGCAAAAAGGGGATGTCTCTCGGACACTTTCAGAAGCTGTCATTCATTCATTCTCACCATACTCAAGGTCTTGGTCTCTTTTTCGTCTCTTGTTAATCCTGATAGCATCCATGTGGGATATATAATATAATAATTCATAAAAGAACGGCATCTCAGCTTCGTCTTGTTGCTGTTTATTGTATAAATCAGACTCATTCAAAGCGCCGCTGCGCAAACAAACGTTATGAACACAAGCTACACTTCTGACTGTACAGTGTGTTTTCTTTTTCTTATAATGCACAGAGTTTTGAGGTAAGGGACTTTTTCATTTGCCATTCACTGTCAGTCGGACAGCCTCATCCAGTTCATCTAACTCAATCTTTTAAAACCTTAATCGAAAGCGGAATAAATCATAAAGCCGGCGAATCAGAGTGCTGCTACATTGAACACATGTGATTCGATTTGCGTCTTCTGATTGGTTCCCGGCATATATCGGCTTCTACTGTCAAAGGCAAGTGGCGTTTAGCGGCTTTTGCAAACAAACTGTTATTTCTCAATGTGCTGACGCTGGGATTTAGATGATTTCAAGCAAATCTATTTGTTGATGGTGTACTACGTGCCTAAAGCATTCACTCTATGTCATTAGCTCATTTTTGGCTGAAGTGGCGTTCAGCGGCTTTTGCATCTGAACTCTTCATATATATATATATATATATATATATATATATATATATATATATATATATATATATATATATACATATACGTGTGTGTGTGTGTGTGTGTGTGTGTGTGTGTGTGTGTGTGCGCACATATTTTATTATTTAAACAGATTCTCTCCGTTTACTTTCAGCAGAAAAATCATTTATTTAGATTTTCTCCCTGTGAACAAAGAAGCCATGATTAAGCCATGCACAGATCAATAGCTGATCAATAATCAATAACCGGCCTCAGATGAGGGGAGATAAGGTCGTTCTTTAATTAGAGTTTAGGTAATATCATTATTAATTAATATTAATAATAATAATACATTTCCTGAAGAAAATGTGAGTGGGGTTTGCTATATGGCAAAATCGCCATCGTTCTAATTGGTTCCTAAACTATTGACCCTTTTCAGACTGACACGTTTATCGGTCATCATAATCTTAAATCCCTGAAAGTTTTTAATAAGTAGATTTTTTAAAAATCGTATGAACATTTATATGCATTTATGTATGTACACTGAAAATTATTCAAAGATGATTTCTTGGATTTACTAATTTTTTTTGTACGTTAAGTGAGTGTAAACAATTTATTTGGGTTGAATTTAAACAAACAAATTAAGTTTAATTTTCTTAAATTTAATTTGTTTGTTTAAATTCAACACAAATAAATTGTTTGCAACAGTTTCGCAGACATCATTTTTTCAGTGTATTAATCTTTGCGTCAAATTACAAGACAGCAAATTACTGCTTGTGTGAGGCGTTTCTAATGCAGTGTCTCAGAAAAGTATCTGAACATTTCTGAAAATAATCTGTTTCTACTATTACATGTTTTCAACTGACTTTTAATAGGTGATAACTAATTTGGATGTCTTCATTTGTAGATTAAAAATAGCATTGATTTATTATAATAAACACATGATAGAAAATAATGGGGCTGAGAGTAAATCTGACACTTTTCTCTCCTCTGGTTGCCGTCATCAGTCTCACATAATTTTTTTTCCTCTTTCTGAAAGTCTTGATATGGAGTTTTTCTTTTGTTATTTGAGCAAACAGGGTAGCAAAAAAATATTTGTTGTATTCTCCCATTCACTGCACTCTAAGTTTACTCAGTTATGATGTCTTCCGCTACTGACAAACCTGTAAATGTGAAACTATTTTGGTTGCTAGATTGTTCCAAAGAGCTTAGAATGACCAAGAGGCGACACTTAATAGAATGTTCCATTGCAGCAGCAGCGCCCAGCAACAGCCCCGCGATTCCGCCATTTTGGAGAGAAAGCGATCGGCTGTCCAATGGATCTTATTGCTGTTGCGATGGCAAGCAGCTGCTTTGTTTTTCATTTATTTATTTATTTAAAAGGCGCATTAAAGCTGAGATACAACCTGAAAGACGACAATACAACACTTACTATCACAATCATCAGCACTTTTAATAGTTTATTTTACAGACTTATAATATGCTGTTGCTCTATTGGAGTTTTCATTCCGAAATGGCCGCCACGCCATCTAGTGGCTGTTTCCCAAATCGCATGTGAGTGTTGCCTCTTGGTGATTCTATGCTCTTTGGTTGTTCTGAGTGGTAGCTAAAGGGATCTGATTTGTTGCTAGGTGCTTGCTAGGTTGTTCTGAGTGGTTGCTAAAGTGTTGCAAGGTGGTTGTTCTGAGTGGTTGCTAGGTTATTGCTATGTGGTTGCTAGGGTGTTTTGTTTTCGCGGTTTTTGTTTTCATGAATCCACCAGAGGGCGCTGTGGATGCTTTTTCAGATCTCAAATTTCTATTGCCAGTGCCATTCACGCCTGCGCTTCTGACGTAAATCCACCAGAGACCACTGTCGACTGACTGACCGACTGAATGACTGAACACACGACCAATCCCCCATGATCTGTAAATTTTTTTTAGGCGTCTGAAAACTAGTAACCATTGACTTCTATAGTATTTATTTTGTAGTAATTATTTCCATAGTATTTACAATGGAAGTGAATGGTTACAGGTTTTCAGCATTCTTCAGAACATGTGCTCCACCAGAGGCCACTGTCGACTGACTGACCGACTGAATGACTGAATACCCGACCAATCCCCCATGATCTGTACATTTTTTTAGACATCAGATGTCTCACCTTGAATGCAGACAACAGAAAACAGCGGTAGTCACTGTCAAACTGTTCCTGTAGTAAATATACAGCTGACTGGCTGAGTTCTCTAGGGGGATTTCTGTGTAGGCCGAAGTAACGATATACTGCATGGAGCGAAACCGGACACCGCGTGACGTCATGTGAGAAGGGTCTATATGAGACATCTATTTTCTGTCATTTAAATGATACACCTATCTATACATTAATCACATGATCAATGGAAATTCACATTTAAATAGGAGCAAGTTCACAGTATGTTTTGTTTACTCTTTGATTAATTGTGCCGTTTCTCTTTTGTAAATGACTTTGGCTTAAAATATCTGCTAATTGGAGTAAGCAGATGTTTTCTTGTTTTTGTTTTGAAATAACAATAACATCTGTGGCTCAGTGGTTAGCACTGTCACCTCACAGCAAGAAGGTCGCTGATTCGAGTCCCGGCTGGGTCAGTTGGCGTTTCTGTGTGGAGTTTGCATGTTCTCCCGGTGTTGGTGTGGGTTTCCTCCAGGTGCTCCAGTTTCCCCCACAGTCCAAACACATGCGCTATAGGGGAATTGATCAACTAAACTGGCCATAGTGTATGAGTGTGTGTGATTTAGTGTGTATGAGTGTTTCCTAGTACTGGGTTGCAGCTGGAAGGGCATTCGCTGAGTAAAACATATGCTGGAACAGTTGGTGGTTCATTCCACTGTGGCGACCCCTGATGAATAAGGGAGTTTGTCAATAGTAGGACAAATGAATATGGAAGTTAATGGTTATAGATTTTCAGCATTCTTCAAAATATCTTCTGTTTGTTTAGAGTAAAGAAACTCAAAGTTTTTGGGTGAACTATCCCTTTAAATCCAGCCTGGCCTCACGAGAAAACGTAAGTGTTTTTCGTTTTGTCAGTTTAGTGGCTAATTCGGACGAGTTCAGTCATACAAAATTGTACGATTTTAAAAAGAAGGCGTGGCACCTAGCCCCACGTCATACCTGCCAACACTCCCGTTTTTCCCGGGAGTCTCCCGTATTTCAGACTTATCTCCCGTCCACCTCCCGTATTGTTCTGTCTTCCGGAAAACTCCCGGAATTCCGCCCAGTAACCATTGACTTCCATAGTGTTTACTTTGTCTCTATAATAGAAGTGAATGGTTACAGGTTTTAGTTGGTGGTTCATTCCGCTGTGGCGACCCCTGATAAATAAGGAACTAAGCCGAAGGAAAATGAATGAATGAATGAATGAATGCTTACTCCACTGGCAGATTATTTTGCTTGTTTTAAAGTGGAGCTATTATGCAAAAATCTTTTTTACAAGGGGTTTAACCCCAGTTGTGTGTCAGCAGTGTGTGAATTTCTCCAGCCTCTAATGCTCAACATGAATTAATTGAATTGTTTATAATCAGACTTGAAAAGAAACACTTTGACTGACATTCTCCCTTTGTACTTGTCACCAGAGGGGGAAAGCTCCGCCCACTAGTGACTGTCTTTACCTCATTAGCATATACAGCAGCCCTGAGTGAGAAGCAGCCGTCTGTCCATTAGCCATTAGAGTGTTTGAGCTGCTGAAGATAATGTCAGCATAGACTAAGAGGATTATAGATGTGGAGTTTTAGATGAACAGCGACAGCATAGACTGACAGAAGCATGAAGCACACACTTACACTAAAGCACACATGCACACCTCACCAGCACTGAGAACAAGCAAATCTGGTGACGCACAGTCGTTTTTAGCTCCGCCCTCTTTTGAATACAGCACAATCTCATTTGAATTTAAAGCGACAGTCACCAAGACACGACAATTAGGATCAAAGCCTAAAAACTGAGCTCAACTGAGACATCACAGACGCATTGTACGTCTTGTTAAATAAGGCATGATAGGTTTTTAAAGGAAAAACTCACTTAATTTTGACTCATTACTTCTGAAAACAACACAATGTGTTTTGCTTGTCTAGAAAATGCATCGTCATTTAAGACTTTTGAGATATTTGGACCAGAAACAAGACAAAAACCCTCAGTAAGAAGTGATAAACCCTGAAATAACCAGGACGGGGAGGAGAGATGAATATACGGGCGTCTCCAAACAGCTGAGCACTTCTCATTCATAAGCCTGCCATTTTAAACCCCATCACAATGAGTGTGTGTGTGTGTGAAGGATCATCATCTACCTGTCACTTCCATAACCGGCCATGTGTTATTTATATCGGCCAGTAGACATCAGTGCAGATAATCTACAAAAGGCCGTCCATCCCATTGTCCAGAAACATTCGGGATCTCCTCATTGCATTGTTCTCCTGCGTCTGGCATGGTAAGTGACCGCACTTTTACTCAGGAATTACACTGTTACAATGCATTTCTCACTCAGAGTTTTTGTCTTGTTTCTAGTCCGCATATATCAAAACTCTTAAATCAAGAAACTAAAAATATTGTCTTGTTTTCAGAAATAATGAGTGAAAACAGCTTTAAAATAATACGATTATTATGTAGATTATTTTGATTTGAAGAATGCTGAAAACCGGTAACCATTGACTTCCATAGTATTCATTTTGTAGTAATTATTTCCATAGTATTTACTATGGAAGTGAATGGTTACAGGTTTTCAGCATTCTTCAGAATATGTGTTTGACAGAATAAACAAGAAACTCAAAAAGGTTTGACACACAAAAGAAGATAATTTGAAGAATGCTGAAACAGGTAACCATTGACTTCCATAGTATTTTTTGTTGTAATTATTTCCATAGAATTTACTATGGAAGTGAATGGTTACAGGTTGAGCCTTCTTCAGAATATGTGTTTGACAGAATAAAAATTAAATTCATAAAGGTTTGGCACACAAAAGAAGATAATTTGAAGAATGCTGAAAACAGGTAACCATTGACTTCTATAGTATTTATTTTGTAGTAATTTTTTCCATAGTATTTACAATGGAAGTGAATGGTTACAGGTTTTCAGCATTCTTCAGAATATGTGTTTGACAGAATAAAAAAGAAACTCAAAAAGGTTTGACTCACAAAAGAAGATAATTTGAAGAATGCTGAAAACAGGTAACCATTGACTTCCATAGTATTTTTTTTAGTATTTTTTTCCATAGTGTTTACCATGGAAGTGAATGGTTACAGGTTGAGCCTTCTTCAGAATATGTGTTTGACAGAATAAAAATTTAATTCATAAAGGTTTGGCACACAAAAGAAGATATTTTGGAGAACGCTGAAAACTAGTAACCATTGACTTCCATAGTATTTACTTTTTTCCTACTATGGAAGTCAATGGTTACAGGTTTCAGCATTCTTCAGAACATGTGTTTGACAGAATAAAAAAGAAACTCAAAAAGGTTCAGCACACAAAAGAAGATAATTTGAAGAATGCTGAAAACCATTCACTGAGAAACATTCACTTCCATAGTATTTATTTTGTTCTATTATGGAAGTGAATGGTTACAGGTTTTCAGCATTCTTCAAAATATCTTCTTTTGTGTTTAACAGAAGAAATTATCTTATTAAGGTTTGAAATACAAAATAAGATATTTTGAAGAATGCTGAAAACCAGTAACCATTGACTTCCATAGTATTTTTTGTAGTATTTATTTCCATGGTATTTACCATAGAAGTCAATGGTTACATGTTTTCAGCATTCCTCAAAATATGTTTTTGACGGAATAAAAAATAATAAAGGATTGGCACACAAAAGAAGATATTTTGAAGAATGCTGAAAACCAGTAACCGTTGACTTCCAAGGTATTTATCTTGTCCTACCATGGAAGTGAATGGTTACAGTTTTTTAGCATTCTTCGAAATATGTAGTTAACAGAAGAAAACATCTCATAAAGGTTTGAAACAGAAAATAAGATATTTTGAAGAATGCTGAAAACCAGTAACCATTGTATTTACCAGGGAAGTCAATGGTTACAGGTTTTCAGCAGCCTTCAAATTATGTGTTTGACAATAAAAAAGAAACTAATAAAAGTTTGGAACACAAAAGAAGATATTTTGAAAAATGCTGAAAACCGGTAACCATTCACTTCTATAGTATTTATTTTGTCCTATTATGGAAGTCAATGGTTACTGGTTTTCAGCATTCTTCAAAAATATATTTGAAAGAATAAAAAAGAAATTCATAAAGGTTTGGCACAGAAAGTAAGATATTTTGAATATTGCTGAAAACCGGTAACCATTCACTTCTATAGTATTTTTTTGTCCTACCATGGAAGTCAATGGTTACAGGTTTTCAGCATTCTTCATGACATCTTTTTTTTTGTATTTGACAGAAAAAAGCATCTCATAAAGGTTTGAAATCAAAATAAGATATTTTGAAGAATGCTGAACACCTGTAACCGTTGACTTCCATATTTTTTTATTTTGTAGTATTTATTTCCATAGTATTTACCATGGAAGTCAATGGTTACTGGTTTTCTGCACTCTTCAAAATATCTTCGTTTGTGTGCCAAACCATTATGAGTTTTTTAATCTGTCAAACACATATTTTGAAGAATGTTGAAAAAAACCTTTAACCATTGACTTCTATGGTAAATACTATGGAAATAAATGCTACAAAAATACTATGGAAGTGAATGTTTACAATTTTTCAGCATTTTCCAAAATATCTTCTTTTGTGTTTAACAGAAGAAAGCATCTTATTAAGGTTTGAAATGCAAAAGAAGATATTTTGAAGAACGCTGAAAACCAGTAACCATTGACTTCCATAGTATTTACTTTGTCCTGCCATTGAAGTGAATGGTTACAGGTTTTCAGCATTCTTCAAAATATGTGTTTGACAGAATAAAAAGAAACTCATAAAGGTTTGACACACAAAAGAAGATAATTTGAAGAATGCTGAAAAACGGTAACCATTGCCTTCCATAGTATTTTTTTTTGTCCCACCATGGAAGTCAATGCTTACAGGTTTTCATCATTCTTCCAAATATGTGCTTAACAGAAGAAAACATCTCATAAAGGTTTGGCTCACAAAAGATATTTTGAAGAATGCTGAAATGCGGTAACCATTGGCTTCCATAGTATTTTAATTTGTCCTAAAATAGAAGTGAATGGTTACAGGTTTTCAGCATTCTTCAAAATATGTCTTTGACAGAATAAAAAACTAAAAGAAACCCATAAAAGTTAGTCTTGTTTCAGAAAATAATGAGTCAAAATGAAGTGAGTTTTCCTTAAGACAAGCAAAATAATCTGCCAACAGAGTAAGTGAAATAATCTTGTTTTTTTTTACATTAGATTAATTAACTTACCCTTTTGGCAGATTATTTTGCTTGTCTTAAGGAAAAACTCACTTCATTTTGACTCATTACTTCTGAAAACATCACAGTAATTTTTACTTTTCTAGAAAATGCTTCTTGATTTAAGAATGTTTAGATGTTTGCACTAGAAACAAGACCCAAACTCTAAGTAATAAAAGCTTTTTTCAGTGTATATGCTTGAGATACTTTGACAATTAGTGGGGCTGGAGAGCATTAATTACACTTAAAGGGACAGTACACCCATGAAGATTACTTGTTTTAAACTTTTAAGAGTTTCTTTCTTCTGTTGAACACAAAGGAAGATATTTAGAAAAATGTTGGAAATGTGCAACCATTTATTTATAACTTTTGTAATTGTTTTTCATACTATGGAAGTCAGTGGTTACCGGTTTTCAGCAATCTTCAAAATATCTTCTTTTGTATTTCAAACCATTATGAGTTTCTTTCATTCTGTTAAACACTAAAGAAGATATTTTGAAGAATGCTGGAAACCTGTTACCATTGACTTTCATAGTAGGACAAAATAAATACAATGGAAGTCAATGGTTACAGGTTTTAAACGTTCTTCAAAATATCTTCTTTTGTGTTAAACAGTAAAAGAAACTTATAAAGGTTTGGAAAAACTTTACGGAGAGTAAATAGTGACAGGAAGTAAAAATGAGTGAAAAAAGCTCAAACAAATGACAAATCAAAATAATAATCACACTTTTAATCAATAATCAAATAATCAATCACTTTTAAAACAATAATCAAACAATTGAGGGAGAGTAAATAGTGACAGAAACTAAAAGTGAATCAAATGACAAATCAAATAATAATCGCACAGTTTTAAAGCAGTTTACCAGGAAGATTTAAAGGGATAGTTCACCCAAAAACTCTGTTTGAGTCTCTTTACTCTAAAAAAAGATATTTAGAAGAATGTTGAAAACCTGTAACCATTGACTTTCATAGTAGGACAAAATAAATACTATAAAAGTCAATGGTTACAGGTTTTCAGCGTTCTTCAAACTATCTTCATTTGTGCTCAACAGGTTAAATAAAACTGTTTGGAAACAATTGAGGGAGAGTAAATAGTGACAGAAACTAAAAGTGAATCAAATGACAAATCAGTTAATAATCACACAGTTTTAAAGCAGTTTACCAGGAAGATTTAAAGGGATAGTTCACCCAAAAACTCTGTTAGAGTCTCTTTACTCTGACCAAAAAGAAGATATTTTGAAGAATGTTGAAAACCTTTAACTATTAACTTCCATATTTATTTGTCCTACAATGGAAGTCAATGGTTACAGGTTTTCAGCATTCTTCAAAATATCTTCTTGGAAACACTTGAGGGAGAGAAAATTTTCCATTTTTAAGTGAACTAACCCTTTAATATGAAAAAAAATAAAAACAATTAGCAATTAAGACATTTAACTGAGTATGATATTTTGAATTACATTGCTTTGTCATTGAATAATGAATATTTAGTTTAATCTAAAAATTAAAAAATAACCCTACATTGGGTTAAATATGGACAAACCAAATATTATGGGTTAATTTGATCAGAATCAGTTTTATTGCCAAATGTGCTTCACACACACAAGGAATTAGTTTTGGCCACAGAAGCTTCCAGTGGACTTAAAGTGACAAGTGACGACACAAAATAAATCTGAAAGAAGACGACAAACATTAAACAGAGATGCAGTTAGTCAAAGAGCTCTGGATGTTGAGTTGTGTGTACAGATTTGTCATAAATATACAGGTTATAAAGTGCTGTGTACAAATACGAATGGAGAAGGTATTGCATTGTATATTGATATGAGGTGCTGTGTACAAGTGCGTATGAGAAAGTATTGCACATGTCTACTGCACAGTAGGGGAATATTAACTCTTCATGAGGAAGACAGCCTGAGGAAAGAAACTTTTCCTGTGTCTGGCTGTTTTTGTGCTCCGTGCACTGTAGCGACAACCAGAAACCAATTATCAATGATGTTTGTACATATTTAAAGGGACAGTTCACCATTTAAATAAAAGATGTATTGGATATTTATTCTCCCTCAAGTGGTTCCAAAGCTTTGTGACTTTCTTTCTTCGGTTGAACACTAAAGAAGATATTTTATCGAAGGCTGAAAACCGGTAACCATTGACTTCTATTGAAAAATCAAATACTATGGAAGTCCAGCTTCTTCAAAATATCTTCTTTGGTTGTTCAACAGAATAAAGAAAAGAATTGTTTGCATATCAGATTTATTTTAGTGTAGTTTTAATGTCTAATTTGATGACATTCAGTTTGTTGTTAGTAAAAATATAATATATTTTTTTACTTATTTCACTTAAATCTAAAAAATATATTTAATATTGTAAAATTAATTTTAAGAACGTGGAAAAATGTCCCTATTTTGACTGTAAAGCTCAATTTGATGCATCATTTTACAGGTAAAACAACTGTGGAGAAATAATTGTGTAGGGTTTACTTTGATACGATTGGAAATTGGCTATTCATTTGAGCAAATTCTAACGAAGATAAAGCTAATATAGCAGATTGAATTAAAAGAGAGATTTGGAGGGGGGAAATGCGATGTTTTCTTGTAAAACAGTCCATTTGCAATTTTAAACAACATCTTAACCATGGTAAATTGGGGTGTTTATTATTTTATTTAATTGCTTACATGTTAATTGTATTTATTAAAATTTTGTTTTTTGTTTCGTTTATTTATTTATTTGTTTGTTTATTTATTTGTAGACTTTTCATTTGATTTCATTCCTAAAAATGACCTGCTTTTAAGGGGTTAATCCTGAGTTGTTTTAACCCAACATTGGTTTAATATTGAACATTTTTAAATATGCACAATCATTTCGATCAAATTTAAATGACAGTAGAGTTTTGACCCAGTATTGTGTTACAACTACCCAGCATTTTTTAGAGTGTGCAAACAAATCGGTGAATCTTGATTGATTGAAAGTTTGAACTCAGCTGAACATGAATCAAACTTCCAAGCAGTTTTTGTAACAGAAAGTGAAAACTAGTTGTGTTTCATTTCTCCAGGCTCCTAAAAAAGCAAAGAAGCGTGCGGCAGAGGGAGCCAACTCCAATGTCTTCTCCATGTTTGAACAAGCTCAGATTCAGGAGTTCAAGGAGGTCTGAACACTTTCATTCATCATGACTGCACAATTTAAACCAATAGTTCATTCATTCATTCATTCATTCATTCATTCATTCATTCATTCATTCTTTCA
Organism: Danio aesculapii; assembly: GCF_903798145.1. Lineage (NCBI taxonomy): Eukaryota > Metazoa > Chordata > Actinopteri > Cypriniformes > Danionidae > Danio > Danio aesculapii. The sequence goes on from NC_079439.1 coordinate 1,884,664, forward strand.
TTCTTTCTTTCATTCTTTCATTCTTTCATTCATTCATTCATTCATTCATTCTTTCATTCATTCATTCTTTCATTCTTTCTTTCATTCTTTCATTCATTCATTCTTTCATTCATTCATTCATTCTTTCATTCATTCATTCAATCATTCATTCATTCTTTCTTTCATTCTTTCATTCATTCATTCTTTCTTTCATTCATTCATTCATTCTTTCTTTCATTCTTTCATTCATTCATTCAATTATTCATTCATTCATTCTTTCATTCTTTCATTCTTTCATTCATTCATTCATTCTTTCATTCTTTCATTCATTCATTCAATCATTCATTCATTCATTCATTCATTCATTCATTCTTTCATTCATTCATTCATTCATTCAATTATTCATTCATTCATTCTTTCATTCATTCATTCATTCATTCATTCATTCATTCATTCATTCATTCAATTATTCATTCATTCATTCATTCATTCATTCATTCTTTCTTTCTTTCATTCATTCATTCATTCATTCATTCATTCATTTCCCTTCGGATTAGTCCCTTATTCATCAGGGGTTGCCACAGTGGAATGAACCACCAACTATTCCAGCATATGTTTTATGCAGTGCATGCTCTGCCAGCTGCAATCCAGTACTGGGAAACACTCATACACACACTCATACACTATGGCCAATTTAGTTCATCAAGTCCTCTATAGCGCATGTGTTTAAACTGTGGGGAAACTGGAGCACCCAGAGGAAACCCACACCAACACGGGGAGAACATGCAAACTCCACACAGAAACGCCACTGACCCAGCCGAGGCTTGAACCAGCGACCTTCTTGCTGTGTGGATGTGAATATGATCTGAGAAACATTTGAAGGTTTCAGCGATGAGGATGCATTAATCACAGCAGTGTTTTCATTGTGGGATTCACCGCAGAAGAGCGCAGCTGCTATTGTGTGTGTCTTTCTCTAAAGCTCCCTGTGGAATCTGATATTCCTGTCTGATCCCTATTGAGGGCCGATATATATTTATAGAGACCCTCCTCAACATAGCAGATTGGCTGAATTCTGCCGGGATAACAGACACATTTGTGGCATTGTGCATCTGCAAGTGTCTCCACAAAGGAGGAGCCTAGCAAGTGTTGAACATGTCGTGTATTTTTCTGGGAACGATATTTCTGAAGGAGCTGGTGACATGGAATTGAAGCAGATTTAGGTAAAAACCCAAACAATACAAACATAAAACACATCTGATAAATGAGTTCTGTGTAGTAAGAATGAAACGACAGTAGGAGAAAATGCTAAACTACTGAAATGTATTCAATACTTTATATAAAAGGCTTTATTTAAAGACGCCTCTCATATGGAGAATGAAGTCACATGCATTGCTCAGGTGTGAGTTTCTCACAGACTTCAACAGAGTGTCAAAACCCTGATGCTTCTGTGGGTCTCGTCTATAAAATCTGAGCTTTATTTAGTATTTTCTATTGGATTCGGGTCAGGTGATTGGTTGGGCCATTCTCCAGCTTGATTGTCTTTCTCTGAAAGCATCTGAGAGTCTCCTTGGCTGCGTTTTGGATGATTGTCTTGCTGAAATGGTTTCATCCTCATCCTCCTGCTAATGTAGATGTTGGACTGAAGCTCCTGATATTCATTTACACTGAGGAAGGGCAGAGGGTTGCTGAAGAACTACTGAGAGATTTCCGCTGCTGTCTGGGCTTTCACTGCCGAACTACACCTCCCTTTCTTCATGTGTTCAACACTTTTTCCCCTGCGTCATTTCATTTTATTACACAGAACTTCATTGTCACGATCACCAGCGACTATAACTCCCAGATCGCTGGATCTCACACACAAACACACATGGACTACAATTCCGCCATTAATGGACTACATATTCAGTCATGCCACACACATACTCACACCTGCTCCAAGTCTCTACTGATTACATTCGCACCACCTGAGCATTGTCAAAGACTGATTACTGACCCTATTTAAACAGCACACACACTCATTTCCATTGCCAAGTCTTGTTATCTGTAAAGTGACATTACAACGTGTTTCCCTTAGTCTTGTTCCTCCGTGTTTTGATCTTTGGCTGGTTTCCCTTTCTCCTTGTCTGCCGCCTGTCTACCGACCTCTGGCCTGATTCATTTGACTACGATTCTGGACTGCCTTTATACATCTCTTTGCACCTGTGTTGACCTTTGCTTGCCTGACTCTGAATAAACCTGCAAGTGGATCCAAGTGGTTTTCTTTGTTTATATGGATTTCTTTGGTTGTTGTCAGCATCTGGGGAACATTTCAAGTCAGCAGCACTTTTAGAGAGATCTTTTCTTAGACAAATGGTGACGTGTTCAATACTTATTTTCCTGCTGTATGTAATGAAAAAAAACAAAACAAGGGGTATCCCAGTGTACTTTTGATCAATATAAAGCATCTTCATTAACTGGTACAAGCTTATAATGTTGTAGTATGTTCTGAAGCACTTCCAGGAATACTAACATGATTTTCAAGCTTATCTACGCTGTAAAATATGCAGTAAAATTTACAATTACAATCTTAATTTATAGTGCTCTTGTCAGTTTTACAGTATTATCATTCATTTTCCTTCGGCTTAGTCCCTTATGTATCACAGCGGAATGAACTGCCAACTATTTTAGCATATGTTTTACGCAGCGGATGCCCTTCCGGCTGCAAGTTACAACCCAGTACTGGGAAACACCCATACACCCTCATTCACACACATACTTACTGTAAAAAGTGATTATTTACTTTACTTAAATAAGTGAGTAAACTCATTACCTTAAAAGCAACAAGCTGACTTTACTTAAAAGAGTGAGTGAACCCAATGTAACTTGAAACTGTTTAGTTGCTTTAGCTTAATATTTATAATCATGCACATAGTTCATTTAGTTAAAAAAAATTAGGGCAACGGGTTAACTCATTTATAATATGTAAAGTCAACTAATCACTTTTTACAGTGTACACTACGACCAATTTAGAATTCCCCTATAGCGCATGTGTTTGGACTGTGGGGGAAACCGGAGCACTCGGAGGAAACCCACACCAACACGGGGAGAACATGCAAACTCCACACAGAAATGCCAGATGACCCAGATGACCAAAATAGCAATACTGTAAACTTTTACAGCAATTTTTTACTGTGTAGATAGGCTGTAAATGTTATGATCAATAGTGTTGAATGCAGTAATGAGGTTTAACAAAAAATAAACCACTATTGGATGTTAAGAGGAGCGGCGCAGTGGGTAGCGCTGTCACAGCAAGAAGGTCGCTGGTTCGAGTCCCAGATGGGTCAGTTGCCGTTTCTGTGTGGAGAACCGGGAGAACTGGATAGGCTTGATCAGGGGTCACCAAACTTGTTCCTGGAGGGCCGGTGTCCTGCAGATTTTAGCTCCAACCCTAATCAAACACACCTGAATGAGCTAATCAAGGTCTTACTACAGTAGGTATACTTGAAACACCCAGGCAGGTGTGTTGAGGCAAGTTGGAGCCAAACCCTGCAGGGACACCGGCCCTCCAGGACCAAGATTGGTGACCCCTGGGCTAGATTGTCCATAGTGTATGTGTATGAATGAGAATGTATGGGTGTTTCCCAGTAATGGGTTGCAGCTAGAAGGGCATCCACTGTGTAAAACATATGCTGGATAAGTTGGTGGTTCATTCTGCTGTGGCGACTCCTGATTATTAAACGGACTAAGATGAAAGTAAATGAATGAATGAATAATATATCCAGTATAAAACAATTTAAATGAGAAAAATGTATTTTTTTTCTTCAGGCATTTACCATCATGGACCAGAACAGAGACGGATTCATTGACAAGAATGACCTGAGAGACACTTTTGCAGCTCTAGGTTGGTTTACACAGGTTTTTTGTTACTACATTAACTACAACAAAATCTCTCAATATATATATATATAGATGTTTGAAATATCTTTGTTTTTAGATGTTTTTTTATTGTTATTTTATAAATTACCCCAGACAAATGTTTTAATTGTTTATTTGTGAATCCCCTCCCAACATTTAATTTTCAACATGAAATAAACACACTATGATAATATGTATTTCTATGTGTAGACCAAAATATAATAGAATAATGTATATCCGATTATTATATTATATTGTATGAATTGTATTTTTACATGATATTATTTACACACCTAAAAATGCTGGCTTACTTAAACCCAGTTTTGGGTGACATTTGGACAAAACCAACCACTGGGTTGATTTTTTTTTTCTAATTAACTTTAAAGCACCAAATATAACCCAACATCTGCCTTTGTCCATATTTTGCCCAACTTGGGTTGAAATTACCCAGCATTGTATTAGAGTGTAGTACAGTAAAGTATTTATAGTAAAGAGTCTAATATGTGAAAATAAAATGTCATATATAAATAAAATGAAATACGAACATATATATTTTTGGCTGTATATATTTATGTCAGAATTGACTAGAACATATTTTTTTCTGAGCTGTACTTATTAAAATATATTATAGAATACAGCTTAACATATATATTTTTGGCTGTATTATATACATATAGGCTATATTTTTGTTAGAATTAACCAGAACATATTTATTCTGAACTAAAATTCAGTTAAAATATTTCATAGGTTTCAGTGTAATATATATATATATATATATATATATATATATATATATATATATATATATATTGGCTATATTATATATATATATATATATATATATATATATATATATATATATATATATATATATATATATATATATATATATATATAGGCCATATTTATATCAGATTTAACCAGAACATATTTATTCTGAGCTGAAATTATTAAAATATTTCATAGGTTTCAGTGTAATATATAAATATATATATATATATATATATATATATATATATATATATATATATATATATATATATATATATATATATATATATATATATATATATATATATATATATATATATTGGCTGTATTATATATATATATATATATGCCATATTTATATCAGAATTAACCAGAACATATTTATTTTGAGCTGTACTTATTAAAGTATATACAAGATCAGACTAAATTTGACTCTTTTGAAGTGAAAATATTCTCAGTAAAGCATCAAACGTGGTTTAAAAACATGGCAAATTATATACAAATAATTATTTTAGGTGTCTTTTAATGTCAACAAATGATAGTTTGTTCTGAATTTGCCTGATAAGAGTTTTTCTTAGAGTATATAGTCACACTAGATTAATATATTTTGGTGACACTTTAAAATAAGGGTCCATTATTTAATGTATTTTTTAACACGCTCAAACAATTATTAGCTTAATTATTGCTAATTAAGTTAAATAAATGTAATGTTAGCTCACGGTGCATTAACTAATGTAAACAAGCACAACTTTGGATTTTAATAATGCATTAGTTAATGTTGAACTGTGATTAATAAATGCTGTAGAAGATTATTCCCACTTAGTTAATGCTAGTAAATACATTTACTAATGGACCATTATTCTAAAGTGTTACTATTCAGCTTAGCGTGACATTTAAAGGCTTAACTAGGTTAATTAGGGTAAAGTTAGGGTAATTAGGCAAGTCATTGTATAACAGTGGTCTGTTCTGGAGACAATCCTAAACTAATATTGCTTAAGGGGGCTAATAATATTGACCTTAAAATGGCTTTAAAACTATTAAAAACTGCTTTCATTCTAGCCGAAATAAAGCAAATAAGACTTTCTCCAGAAGAAAAAATATTATAGGAAATACTGTGAAAATTTCCTGAATCTGTTCAACATCATCTGGGGAATATCTGAAGAAGAATTGACATTAGGGTGAATAATTTTGACTTCAATTGTAATAGTCAACCTACTGTATGGGAAGTATCTAAACCTCTAATTTCCCATGATGCACCTGTTCTCAGGGCGGCTGAATGTGAAACAGGAGGAGATTGATGAGATGCTGAAGGAGGCGTCGGGACCGATCAACTTTACCGTGTTTCTTACCATGTTTGGAGAGAAACTCAAAGGCAGGTTTTTAAGATAAGTCAGACAGATGCTGTCTATTAAACCCCAGTGAATGCAACACTGAATCCTGACTCTGTGTGTGTGCAGGAGCCGATCCTGAGGAAACCATCCTCAATGCATTCAAAGTGTTCGATCCAGAGGGAAAGGGAATCCTGAAGAAGGAATAGTAAGATTTACATTCACATTCAGTCGTTTGGTAGATGCTTTTGTACAAAGTGACTTACAATTAAGGAGGCATTCAGCGATTCAACAAGAAGAGGCTCGGAGAATTGATGATGGAGTTAAGAGGGAGGGAAGGTTTTTTTAAATAAAAGAGAAGAGTGTTTCTACAGGTGGTTTGTCAAGCCTACTCACCTGTGTGAGGCACACGTTCATACATGCACAATGTTTTTATGAGATGTTGAGTGATTTTTCTGTGCATGTTGATTTCATGCATGTTTCTGGATGTTTTGTCTGCAGCGTGACTGAGATGTTGACCACACAGGCAGACAGGTTTTCACCAGAGGAGGTGAGCTCAATCTCTGTACAGTCAATATGATGGTGTTTTGATAATGCAGTGACTCTGACTGTGTATGTGTGTGTGTTTAGATGGAGCAGATGTTCAGTGCTTTCCCTCCAGACGCTGCAGGAAATCTGGACTACAGGAATCTGGTGCACATCATCACTCACGGAGAGGAGAAAGACCAGGAGTAGAGCCTCAGCCAATCACAGCGCATCGCTCCGCTTGGTCACGCCCACTCATCTGTGATTGACAGGCTTGAAAGTTGATATACGTACTGCAAGTTTTTTAATAAATGATATTCTATTTGCACCTTGTCATAATGCTTGTTAAAATGTACTTGCAAAATATTGTAATAGGTAAATAAATGGACTTGAAATTTTGAGTTGAGTGGAAATTATTTTAGTGCGTTTGATGCTTTACAGAGAATATTTTCACTTCAAAAGAGTCAAATTTAGTCTGATCTTGTATATACTTTAATAAGTACAGCTCAAAATAAATATGTTCTGGTTAATTCTGATATAAATATGGCCTATATATATATATATATATATATATATATATATATATATATATATATATATATATATATATATAACTTGTATATATAAATAAACAAATAAATATAGATATATAATTTGTATAAAGAAAGAAATAAATAAATATATATATATATAATTTGTATATATAAATAAATAAATAAATAAATATATATATATATATATATATATATATATATATTATATATAATTTGTATATATAAATAAATAAATAATATATATATATATATATAATTTGTATATATAAATAAATAAATATATATATATATATATATATATATATATATATATATATAACTTGTATATATAAATAAATAAATATATATATATATAACTTGTATATATAAATGAATATATATATATATATATATATATATATATATATATATATATATATATATATATATATATATATATATATATATAATTTGTATATATAAATAAATAAATATATATATAATTTGTATATATAAATAAATAAATAAATAAATATAATTTGTATATATAAATAAACAGATAAATAAATATAGGAATTACAACCGTTTCCATATGTGCCTCCCACTTGTTAAGGGTCCAAAAGTAATTGGACTATTGCCTCCAAAGTTGTTCCATGGCCCGGTGTGAGCAATTCCCTCATTATCCCAATTACAATGAGCAGATAAAAGGTCCAGAGTTTATTTCAAGTGTGCAAATCTGTTACCGTCAACACTTAAGATGACATTCAAAGAGCTGTCACTATCAGTCAAGCAAAAACAATCATTAGGCCTAAAAAAACTAAACAAAACCCATAAGAGAGATAGCAGAAACATCAGGTGTGGCCAAAACAACTGTGTGGAACATTCTTAAAAAGAAAGAGCGCACCAGTGAGCTCAGCAACACCAAAAGACCAGGAAGACCACAGAAAACAACTGTGGTGGACGACTGAATTCTTACCCTAGTGAAGGAAACACCCTTCACAACAGTTGACCAGATCAAGAACACTCTCCAGGAGGCGGGTGTGTGTGTGTATGTGTGTGTGTCAGAGTCAACAATCAAGAGAAGACTACACCAGAGTGAATGCAGAGGGTTCACCGCAAGATGTAAATCATTGGTGAGCCTCAAAAACAGGAGGGCCAGATTAGAGTTCTGAAAATGCCTTCACAGTGCTGGAACAACATCCTCTGGACAGATGAGATCAAGATCAACTTGTACCAGAGTGATGGGAAGAGAAGAGTATGGAGAAGGAAAGGAGCTGCTCATGCTCCTAAGCAGTGAAGCATAGTGACATGGCGTGGGCATGTATGGCTGTCAGTGGAACTGCTTTTCTTGTATTTATTGATGATGTGATGCTGACAAAAGCAGCAGGATGAATTCTGAAATGTTTCAGGCATATTTTCTGCTCATATTTAGCCAAATGCTTCAGAACTCATTGGACGGCACTTCACAGTGCAGATGGAGAATGACCCAAAGCATACTGCGAAAGCAACCAAAGAGTTTTTGAAGGGGAAAAGTGGATTTTTATGCAATGGCCAAGTCAATCACCTGATCTGAATCCAATTGAGCAGGCATTTGATTTGCTGAAGACAAAACTGAAGGAAAAATGCCCTAAATAACAAACAGAAACTGAAGACAGTTGCTGTAGAGGCCTGGCAGAGCACCACCAGGAATGAAACTCAGCGTCTGGTGATGTCTCTGCGCTCCAGACTTCAGGCTCTAATTGACTGCAGAGAATTTTCAACCAAATATTAAAAAGTGAAAGTTTTATTTAGGATTATTATTCTGTCCCATTACTTTTGGTCACTTAACAAGTGGGAGGCACATATGCAAACTGTTGTTTCCTACAGCCTACAGCATTCACCTGATTTGGATGTACCCTCAAATTAAAGCTGACAGTCTGCAGATTAATTGCGATTAATCACCTCCAAAAAAGTTTGATTTAACATAATATATGTTTTATTGTATATATTTATTATATACATGATATTTATTATATATATATATATATATATATATATATATATATATATATATATATATATATATATATATATATATATATTGAGTGGGTGGGGTTAAAGTCTAGAAGGGATACAGCTGTGGATACTCACGTCATTCATTCATTCATTTTCTTTTTGGCTTAGTCTCTTTATTAATCAGGGGTCACCACAGCAGAATGAACCGCCAACTAGTCCAGCATATCTGCAACCCAGTACTGGGAAATGAGCAAGCAATCGCATGTGTTTAGCGCATGTGTTTGGACTGTGGGGGAAACCAGAGCACCCGGAGGAAACCCACGCCAATATGGGAAGAACATGCAAACTCCACACAGTTCTTTTATTCATCTGGGGTCGCTACAGCGGAATGAACCGCCAACTTATCCAGCATATTTTTTTACACAGCGCATGCCCTTCCTGCTGCAACCCATCACTGGGAAACATCCATAGACACTCATTCACACTCATACACTATGGACAATGTAGTTCATCAATTCCCCTATAGCGCATGTGTTTGGACTGTGGGGGAAACCGGAGCACCCGGAGGAAACCCACGTCAACACGGGGAGAACATGCAAACTCCACACAGAAATGCCAACTGACCCATCCGGGGCTCAAACCAGCGACCTTGTTGCTGTGAGGCGATCATGCTATCCACTGCACCTCCGTGCTGCCCTGTTGTTTTTCTTAATGAAGCGAATTCCAATTATTTTATACAGAAACTTTCCAGGCTTGGTTTGTTTATATTTGACCCAACATTGGGTTACAACAACAGTTTTTTTTGGTGTAAAATTAAATCCCTTTAACAAATGCCAGAAACCTGTCCAATCTCAAACCGCTCCATGGTGGCGCAGTGGGTAGCACGTTCGCCTCACAGCAAGAAGGTCACTGGTTCGAGCCTCGACTGGGTCAGTTGGCTTTTCTGTGTGAAGTTTGCATGTTGCTTGCATGGGTTTCCCCTAGAAGTCCAAAGACATGTGGTACAGTTGAATTGGGCAGGCTAATTGTTGTGTATGAGTGTGTATGGATGTTTCCCAGTGATGGGTTGCAGCTGAAAGGATATCCGCTGTGTAAAACATATGCTGGATATGTTGACGGTTCATTCCGCTGTGGTGACCCCAGATTAATAAAGGGACTAAGCCGAAAAGAAAATGAATGAATGAGTATCCACAGCTGTATCCCTTCTAGACTTTAACCCCGCCCACTCGAACTTGAGGTTAATATCAGTTTTTGAAACATCTTAATATTCCTTCCTAAACATATTCAGAAATAAATGTTCAGAACTGGCTACTGTGTTTGTACGGATGTTTTCTGAGTGACTTTCAGAAACAGGTGTCAGTACTTTTATTTTCTGCTGGGATAAAGTCAAAGCCTGCGCTGTTATTTCTGTTTGCCGCATGTAATACAATACAGTCTTAATGCAGCGGCTGAGACAATGAGCAGCTCTGTCTGATCCTGCTGTCATTAACAGCACTGACAGGACCACTGCTCATGGAAACATTACAACACACTTCACAAAAAAAGTAAATCATTGTCACAAAAACAAATAAAACAAAGTAAAATTGTAAATAAATAAAAAAGGTAAAGATTGTTTAAACTAAATTGTTGTTAGATTGTTGTTTTTAATATAATATAAATATAAGTATTTAAATAATATAAATAAAATTAACTGATGATTTATTTTATCCTTTTATATTTTATTCTTGTAAGTCATTTTGGATTAAAGCATCAGCTAAAAGAATAAATGTAAATGTAAATTTCATGTAAATTAAATGTAAAATGCAATTCAAGATATATTTTTTGGGAAGGACAATAGCTAAAGATATTAACTTTATTCATTCATTTTCCTTTGGCTTTGTCCCTTTTTGAATCAGGGGTCGCTACAGCGGAATGAACCGCCAACTTAGCATGTGTTTTATGCAGCGGATGCCCTTCCAGCTGCAACCCATCACAGGGAAACACCCATGCACACTCATTCACACTTATACACTATGGCCAATTTAGTTAATCAATTCCCCTATAGCGCATGTGTTTGGACTGTGGGGGAAACCCACGCCTACATGGGAAGAACATGCAAACTCCACACAGAAATGCCAACTGACCCAGACGAGGCTCAAACCAGCGACAATCTTGCTGTGAGGCGACAGCGCTACCCACTGCGCCACCAAATATAAGTGGGTTAAGGGGTTTATATTCTGGTTTTGACTTTTAATTAAAGGACAGTTCACCTAAAAAGGAAAATTCTGAAAAACACCCACCACTTGTTTTAAATCTTTCTTTCTTCTGTTGAGCAGAAAAGAAGATATGTTGAAGAATGTTAGAAGCTGGTAACCATTGATTTTCATAGTAGTTATTTTTGCCACTATGGAAGTGAATGGTTACCAGTTTCCAACGTTCTTCAAATTCCCTTCAACAAAAAAAAGATACCAAAAGGTGTGGAACCATTCGACACTGACTAAATGTACATTTCTGGGTGAAATATCGCTTTAAGTTAGCTTTTTAGCAATTTGGCATTTCACCATTTGCATAAAGCATAAAAGTTATATTCTTTTTATCACCAGAAATTTGTCACTTTGTCATTTGGTTTCTTAAGTGAATGTACGAATAAAAAAATCCAAATAGTTTCTCTGTTGCAGATCCATCATTTGAACCATGTTAGTTATAACGTAATTCTATAGTTTCTATGGTAATAACAACTAAAGTACCTAATCTGTTGTGGTTATTCTATGGTTGCTATGACACAACAACTATAGTAATTAATATGTTGTGGTAATTCTACAGTTGCTATGGTGACACAACAACTAACGTATTTAATATGTTGTGGTATATCTATAGTCGCTATGGTAACACAACAACTATCGTAATATATATGTTGTGGTATTTCTAAAGTCGCTATGGTAACAAACAACTATAGTAATTAATATGTTGTGATATTTCCATAGATACTATGGTTATGCAACAACTAAAGTAATTGATCTGTTGTGGCAATTCTACAGTTTCTATGGTAACACAACAACTATTGATGTGTTGTAGTAATTCTACAGTTGCTATGGTAACACAACAACTAATGTAATTGATGTGTTGTGGTTATTCTACAGTTGCTATGGTAACACAACAACTATAGTAATTAATATGTTGTGGTATTTCTACAGTCACTATGGTAACACAACAACTAACGTAATTAATCTGTTGTAGTAATTCTACAGTTGCTATGGTAGCACAACAAATATAGTAATTAATATGTTGTGGTATTTCTATAGTCACTATGGTAACGCAACAACTATAGTAATTAATATGTTGTGGTATTTCTACAGTCACTATGGTAACACAACAACTAACGTAATTAATCTGTTGTAGTAATTCTACAGTTGCTATGGTAGCACAACAGATATAGTAATTAATATGTTGTGGTATTTCTATAGTCGCTATGGTAACAAAACAACTATAGTAATTAATATGTTGTGGTATTTCCACAGTCACTATGGTAACACAACAACTAACGTAATTAATCTGTTGTAGTAATTCTACAGTTGCTATGGTAGCACAACAAATATACTAATTAATATGTTGTGGTATTTCTATAGTCGCTATGGTAACAAAACAACGTAATTAATGTTGTGGTATTTCTAAAGTCGCTATGGTAACACAACAACTAACGTAATTAATCTGTTGTGGTGGTTCTACAGTTGCTATGGTGACACAACAACTAACGTAATTAATATGTTGTGCTATTTCTATGGTTGCTATGGTAACACAACAACTAATGTAATTAATTTGTTGTAGTAATTCTACAGTTGCTATAGTAGCACAACAAATATAGTAATAATATGTTGTGGTATTTGTATAGTTGCTATGGTAACACAACAGCTATAGTAATTAATATAGTTATTATTGTAATTAATGTGTTGAGGTGATTCTGCAATTGCTTTGTTACCACAACAACTAATGCAATTGATCTTTTGAGGTTATTGAACAGTTTCTATGGTAACAACAACTAAAGTAATTAATCTGTTGAGGTTATTCTACAGTTTCTATGGTAACACAACAACTAACGTAATTAATCTGGTGTGGTGATTCTACAGTTGCTATGGTGGCACAACAAATATAGTAATTAATATGTTGTGGTATTTCTATAGTTGCTATGGTAACACAACAACTATAGTAATTAATATAGTTATTATGGTAATTAATCTGTTGTGGTGATTCTACAGTTTCTATGGTAACAACAACAACTAGCGTAATTAATGTGTTGCAGTAATTCTACAGCTGCTATGGTAACACAAGAAATATAGTGAGTAATCTGTTGTGGTGATTCTACAGTTGCTATGGTAACTACTATAGTAATATAAACAAACGGCCCAATACTGTAGTTTACTGCAGGGTATTTTATATTATCCTGAGGAAATTGGGTATGTTATACTACCATACACCACAGTTTACTGTAGTAAAGACTAAATTATGCTACAGTATTTATTAGTTTATCTATTAGCTCACTATAGGTTATACTACTGTATGCTGGAGTATTTATTTGAAAGAGTTTTTAAAAACATATAGTATAAATATTACAGTATGGAACAAAACACTAGACTTCGCTATAGTATTTTTACATGTATTGTTAGTGTAGTGTTGTATTACCTATAAGCTGTATTTCAGTGAGTGATGGACTGACGCGTCTCTCTCTCTCTCTCTCTCTCTCTCTCTCCACTTTCCTCACAGTGTTTGGGTGTTAATCCAGGACTGGATGTGCTGGTATTGTTGGAGACCTGAGCCGCCAGCAGAGGATTATGAACAACAGGAGCTCCTGTTTCTCAGTCTATTTTAGAGATTCACAATCCTGCTGCTCACATACACACCTGTAGGAGCTGAAGGCACAACTGTACACTGACTGATCTCTTCACTGACACATTTTTATATGAGATGTAGATTTATTTATTTACAATAATTATCATTCCAGGGGCGTCCTGGTGGAACACGATCGCCTCACAGCAAGAAGGTCGCTGGTTCGAGTCCCGGCTGGGTCAGTTGGCGTTTCTGTGTGGAGTTTGCATGTTCTCCCCGTGTTGGCGTGGGTTTCCTCCGGGTGCTCCGGTTTCCCCCACAGTCCAAACACATGCGCTATAGGGGCATTGATGAACTAAATTGACCATAGTGTATGAGTGTGTGTGTGAATGAGTGTGTATGGATGTTTCCCAATGAAGGGTTGCAGCTGGAAGGGCTTACGCCTGCGTAAAACATATGCTGGAATAGTTGGCGGTTCATTCCGCTGTGGCGACCCCAGATTAATAAAGGCACTAAGCTGAAAATAAAATGAATGAATAAACTTGCATGGGTTAAATATTACTTATCAATAAGTATGTGAGAATAAACATTGTTTATTTCAATATAGCCCTTAAGATTATAGTAAATATATTTTATCTGGATAAGTTTATCAAATACAGCATGTTTCGCAAGTAAGACTTCCACATTTGAGTCTCGCACACTTAAAGTCAAAATAAAAATTAAAAAGTGGGCGGGGCTTGTGTTTGTCCATAATTGGACAGTAATTGGATAGTTTGATCCCGCCCTCACACCGGTAAACACCAATCTGAAATGAGAAAAGGGCGGGGGAAGTTATATTATTTCAACAAAATGAAGATGTAGAACTTTGAATTTAGGGCTGCACGGTGGCGCAGTGGGTAGCACGTTAGCCTCTCACAGCAAAAAGGTCGCTGGTTCGAGTATCGGCTGGGTCAGATGGCGTTTCTGTGTGGAGATTGCATGTTCTGTCCGTATTTGCGTGGGTTTCCTCCAGGTGCACTGGTTTCCACCACAAGTACAAAGACATGTGGTATAGGTGAATTGGGTTAGCTAAATTGTCCGTTGTGTATGTGTGTATGAGTGTGTATGGGTGTTTCCCAGTGATGGGTTGCAGGTGGAAGGCATCCGCTGCGTAAAACGTGCTGAAAAAGTTGGCGGTTCATTCTGCTGTGGCGACCCCAGAAAAATAAAGGGATTAAGCCGAAAAGAAAATGAATGAATGAACTTTGAATTTAGGAACTTTTGACTGTAATAGTATTCATATTTCTTAAGTGACCTTAGCATTTTCTAGTTACATTTAGGATTGATTTCTGTTATTTATTTAGAATAATAATTGTATAATAATAATAATTTTATTTATTTGTATTAAAGTAAATTTAAAAGAGCAAGTTTATATATATATATATATATATATATATATATATATATATATATATATATATATATATATATATATATATATATATATATAAGAAAATGAGTAGATTTATATTTATTTATAATAGATAATTAAAATATATGTTTTTGGGTAGTGGGGGCATGGCTGGCATGTCTAGCAGCGCCCCCGGGTTAATTCAATGGGCTATATGATGATATAATGACTTTGCAGCAAAAAAGGCAAGAAAGGTCCAGATGTAGTAAAATATAATTACATTTCAGTTTGTTTGTATGCCATCTGAATTATTTGTTTGTTTGAACCAATTAGTTCCTATGGGACTAATAAAAAGTCAACCACAGTTTCTAGATGGTTCCAGTTTAGTTTAGTTTTTTTGGCGGTGGGGGGTATTGGTAGTATATGGGGTGGTCGCTCAGGGTGCCATTTAAACTAGAACCGCCACTGATTGCTAAATTTAACCTAATCAAACTATACATATTTCAGATGTTATTTTGAAATGTTCTGAAATCTGTGTAGTCAAATTTCATGCTGCTCAATGTGTTGTTATTATTATTATTATTATTATTATTATTATTATTATTATTATTATTATTGTTATAGTAATTATACTATTATAGTAATTTAGGTTTTGTTGTGTTAGGATATGTGTTGGATTTTTAAGCAATCTGTTCAGATGAAGGAAAGTGCATGCACATTACAGCCAACAAACACCAGAGGACGCCACAGTTCTGTTTCACTGAAGCTGGAAAGAAAAAAATCTCCTTTTCGTTAAAAAACATGCTATATTTTTTGTTTATAACTATTATAGAGGAATAGCCCTCTATAATGTGCGTTTGCAAGAATTTAATTATACACAATGTTGTTTTGTTGTGATGCAGATGAAATGAACAGAGTTGTGTCACTGTTTTTAATGTGGTTTGTTATGCAATTAATCTGACGTGATCCGGATGCTGCAACAAGAACATCAACTAATTTCCTCCTAAAAGATGAGATGGTGAACATCTATAAACCCTGTTTATTAGCCATATAATCTGCATTACAATGCTGTAGTATTTTTATGCCTAAATTAGCAAAAATTAAATGCACACTGAGTAAATACTTTACCACAAATTACAAAATATATTATGGTATTGACAGTTGACAAAATATGTGGTTAGTTAACATAAAAGGTAATGTCAAATACTGTAGAAGTAGTTTTTATGCCTAAATTAGCATAAATGAATAAATTAAATAATATTTTTTATTAGGTTACTGTAATAACTGACAGTTGACAAAGGATCTGGTTAATTAACATAAAAATTAATGCCAAATACTGTAATTCTAGTACATGTATATACCTGAATCAGCTTAAAGGCAATTTTACAAATGAAATGATATTTGTATTAGGTCTACTGTAATAACAGCATGCCAATAGACGTTGTTAGTCAAAATAAAAATTAATGTTAAAGTGTACAATATGTGTTTTTTTAAAATATTAAATAGCTTTAAAAGTTTTTCATCCCAATTAACATTCAACGTCACACGTTATTGTGAAAGTCAGCGGCACGCCCTCACATTTACTCCGCGCTACTTTTCTTCCTTTGCTTTGTATTCATCCGCGCCCCCGTTTCCATCAGCGGTGAAACCTAGCCGAATTGCGTGTCCCTCCGCAGAGCCGGTGCGCCACTGCCGCAGCACGCGCGTCTAACGGCCCGCTGGAGCTTTTTAATCTTTTCTTTTAGAGTTTTGCATAATAAACCCGTTTGTTTTTAATCGAAGTCGTTTTATCTGTCGTGTCTGGTGTGTTTTAAGCGGCGGTGTTTGTGTTTTACTCGGCTAGTCATGGCTGACATCGACAAACTCAACATAGACAGCATCATTCAGCGCCTGCTCGAGGGTGAGTTTCAAGCCAAGTTACAGCTAAAGTATACTTTTAATAACATAGTTAATAGTATAATTTCCATTAGTGATGCGTATGAATATCTATATGATTGATTTGTCAACTCTGTTTGTCGTTTTTATGGATGTTTCGTTAGCTGGGTTAGCGAGTGTTAGCTGAGCATTAGCTCTCCTCACTGACACAAACGGCTGTGTGTCAAATACAGAGTTTTCTACTTAGACACTATACTGATATTTTGAAGATTAGAGATCATTGGCTGGTTCCGACTGGACAGGACTTTTGACCATAAAATGCTAGCTATGTAGGCAGCTCACTGGTGTTTGTGACACCGCCGAGCTGTACGCGCGGTTTCGTTGCTTCAGTAAACACATTAATACACTGAATAATGCTGATATTATGATGTTGAACACATATTTGAGCATCAGAATAGCTGTTTATTAGTGTACCACAGCCATTAAAATTAAAAACACGAGTTGAAATGTCAAAAGTGGGATTTCTAGGGCTAGGAAAAACAATATTTTTAAGTTCAGCCCAGATGTACATACAATTTGAGTGTGTCATCTCTATAAAATGTTTATTAAAAACCCTTGCTGAAATTACAGTCATCTTAAAACCTTATTTAATGACTGATAATATGAAACTAATGAAAATGAGAACTTTAAAATATTATAAACTCTTAATTCTGATTGAATATAAATACTGTATTTGCTTTTATCACTTTCAACATGTATGATTAATACATGTAAATATAAATTTTTGAAGGGTGGAAGGACACTATATTCTGTATAAC
Organism: Danio aesculapii; assembly: GCF_903798145.1. Taxonomy (NCBI): domain Eukaryota; kingdom Metazoa; phylum Chordata; class Actinopteri; order Cypriniformes; family Danionidae; genus Danio; species Danio aesculapii. The sequence goes on from NC_079439.1 coordinate 1,902,572, forward strand.
TGCAGGTTAACTACAGGGTTCATACAGTCATGGAAAACCTGGAAAAGTCACTGAATTTAGTCATGGCCTTTTTCCAGGCCTGGAAAAGTTTTGGAAAAGTCATGGAAAACAGATATCTGTATGCTTGAATATAGGCTATTTACTCCCTGTCTGTCATTGGCCAATCGCATAGTCTCACATTAGTGCGGTGTAAGCATTATCTAAATAAATTTTACATAGATATAAATGGAAACTAAATAGATTGTTGCGTGTTTTACGATATGCTGTATTTTGAACATGCATTGTTTTTTTGTTTGTTTTTTTTTTTTGTTACCACGCATATGTAGACATTGCATGAAACATTAGGTCATGAAAATTTACTTGGAAGTCTTGGGAAAAATCATGGAAAAGTCATGAAATTTTAGTAGTAAAAATGTGGTACGAACCCTGTAACTATGTTTATAATCTGCCCATCCTATACACAACGCCTTAGCTTTTCTGATTTTGACTGTAATGAAATGAAGTGCACCTTTTGGAAAGCTGCTTTGGAAGGAATTATTGTGAAAAGCACTATACAGATAGACTTGTATTTTACTATACAATAATAAAATATAAATATGGATATAAATGTATCTTTGCTAAATATTATTGCTTTCTTGAATGCATTATAAAAAGCAGCAAGTGCAATAAAGGCAGGAAGATTATGCAATGATTTTATAGTTTTATTGTATACAGTGTCGAAATGCATTTACATAACATTTCTCGCTCGTTTCACTTTTATATGCAGCACGGTTCATATTGGCAGATATTATTTTTTAGACTAGCATTAAATGCATTTTCAAGGTGTGTTTTGTGTGTTTGATTTGCTATCCTTCAGAAGAGATTCTGACTTTAGATTCAGCACTGCAGCAGCTTTGACCCATTTTTACTTGTACTTTCTGCAGTAGTGACTTCAACATAACACATACTTGTATACATGTACCTTGTAGTCCACTTACACTATTAAAAATGTGTTAATAAACCGTTTCTGTATTTTGTGTGCTTTGGGATTATTTGCGCTTGCACTGTAAAACCCAACAATCAACTTAATCAAATGAAATGGGTGTAGTTAACTCAAAATTTACTGAAAGTTAATTTATTAGTTTAAAAAGAGTTTTGAACTCAGTGTTGAAGGTGATGAGTTAATTAAGTACCTCATTACTTCAACTTAAATGGAGTAAGTTCACAGTACTCGTATACAGTAAATTGGTTTAACTCATGGTTTGTAGCAATCGGTTTCCTCAAACTGTTTGAGTTGCCTTAACTTATTGGGTTTTACAGTACTTAGATGGTTTGAGTTCTCTTCATTTATTGGGTTTTACAGTACTCAAATTGCTTTGTTTACTCAAATGGATTAAGTTCACAGTACTCATTAGGATTAGTTTTTTAACTTAAATGGTTTGTTGTAATTGGTTTCCTCAAACGGTACCTTAACTTTTTGGGTTTTACAGTGTGTGAATTGCATTATGGGATGTTATTCTCTCCTCTGTCTACTTTTAATGTTTAAAATTCAACTCTACAGTTTAACAAAGTGACTTTTATTGACATTTTAGTGGTTTGAAATAATATAATATAAAAGAAATAATATCTAGAGAAATAAGACTGTAAAATAACAGAATGTGCTGCAGTTTATTACAAGGTTTCTGTAGCGTAATATACAACACCAACCCAAACAATATCACTTTAAGCTATTAAAAATGTAAATAAGTCACTTTTTTTAACATTACGAGGTTAAATGTTGTTGGAGGAAAGTAATAATGCAATTCAAAAGCAGAAATAAATGAGGAAAAATAAAAACATGAATCACAAAATACAGAAAACTGCTTATTTACAGATTTTCTTTTACTGTTTTGGCTTATTTTCATCCAGTGTGAAATAATGGCTGCGCTACAATTTTGAAATTGTCAAGGAGAGATGCTATTAATTATATTTGTGTAATAATAATGTTTAATTTTCATGCACATTTCTCAAGCTCATAGTGCCGAAACATTTACAAACACAATAAGACTGCAACCAAAGCCGGAATTACAAACTTTCATAATCAAATCACAGTAATAATTTACATCACAATTATCAATAAAAAAACAATTAAGCAAATGTATTTTTAAAAATGTCAGTGATATCACAAATGGGCATATAATGCACTAAATATGAAATGATTTATTTTATAAATAAATATATATTACCAGTATATTAGGAATACCCTACTCATTGCATATTTTCCAAGATTCCTCTCTCTGTTAAACGTTTTATTAGACTGTCCTGCTTTTATTGTTTGTAGAATACTTTTGAATGAAGTTTTGAAGAACTATTTAGTAAAGATTTGACCAAATTATTTATTTATTTATTTATCTTTATCATGTATTAATGTAAAATGTCTGATATATCTTGTTTGTTTGTGTGTTTTTATTCCTAGTGGTATGTTTGAATAGTTTTTTCTTTTTGCTTTAATATTAAAGGCTACAATTAACAGGTCAAATTATTACGTTTGGTTTTTATTAATCTTCCTAATTAGTACTCGGATTAAAAAAAAGGTCTGCAAACATGTAAAAGCCAAATTCTCCTCCAATATCTACATTTATAAACATAAGACATATTAAATATAAGACACATTCACCTAACTAAAAGACCCGTACCAAACATTTACAGCACCAATATGTGTTTTTGAACATGGAGAGCAGAACATGCACATCTTTACTTATCTCCAGAATTGTTTATAGAAATAATAGCCATGATTTATTGTTTATGCTTCGACATGAAGGTCAGACCTGAACTAACGGATACATTGACTGCATTAAAATACATGAGTTTGACTACTTATTCATCATGCTAATAATAGGGTGCATACTTTACAAAATTTAATTAATAAAAAAAAAGAAGTTTGTTTGTTTGCATTACTTGAATTGAAAAAAATGTTAATAAAAAAACAACAACTCGCATGTTAATGAATTTTTATTTTGAATGAGTTGTTTGCTATAATATGTCAGGATGAAAAGCAAAGAAAAAGGAAAACAATATATGGTAACACTTGTACACGCTAGTAATTCATTAATTTATTCATTTTCCTTCGGCTTAGTCGCTTTGTTTATCAGGGGTCGCCACAGCGGAATGAACCGCTAACTTATCCAGCATATGTTTTACGCAGCGGATGCGCTTACAGGTGCAACCCAGTACTGGGAAGCACCCCTCACAGATATATACACACACACACACACACAATTTGTTTGGACTGTGGGGGAAACTGGAGCACCCGGAGGAAACGCACGCCAACACAGGGAGAACATGCAAACTCCATACAGAAACACCAACTGACCCATGCCCGGGCTCAAACCAGCAAACTTCTTGTTGTGAGGCAACAGTGTCATGCGACACGGCGCGCAGGATCACACACACCAGACGTGGACATTCGCATGATATTTAACATAAAACTAATCAGATGTCGCGTGGCAGAGAAATGAACAGTGTCCTGAGTCAAGTCGAGTGGCGCTTCTGGTGTGTGACCTGTTTAACACTTTAGTTTAGGTCACAATTCAGGCTATACTACTGGCTTATAACCTGCCTGTTAAAACTGTTCATTATTAGTTATAAAGTACGGTATTATTCTACATCCCTAATCCTACCCAAAATCTAAATCTATCTTCTACCTTATAACTATTAATAAACAGTAATTAGTAGTTTATTAAACTAATACTGTTATTTATTGGTTTAATATCATGAATTGTGACAAACTAAATTCAATTCATGTTTATTTATATAGAGCTTTTTACAATGTAGATTGTAAAAGCAACTTAACATGGTTCTAGTAATTATAGTGTCAGCTGATAGATTTTTTTTTAATGTTAGTCTTGCTGAATTTCATATTTTGCTTTATTTTATTACTATGTATGTCATAATTAGACATCAACTCTTTGAGCCTAATATATATTTTTTATGTTTTATGTGAGCTCCTCTTGTGATGCTTTACAATGTTAACAGTGTTTCTTAGAAACCTCACCCTGTTTTTCCACCTCCTCAGAGTTTAGATGGAGCCAGTTGCACCACCTGCATGTTTATTGCTATACAGCCTAGAAACCAGGCTGGGTGTGAGGAGTGTACCTATATCTGTTCCACTTGTATTAATACGGCTGTTCCCTTGGCAGTCTGCTCCTGTTATATAACTGTGGACAAGAGTTTTTTTTTTTTTTTTTTTTTTTTTTTTTTTTTTTTTTTTTTAATGAATTGAAGTGTTTAGGATAAAAGTACAGTGTATTTCAGCATCTCTCATATCTTTAAACTGTAGAGCTACACAATACAAAGATAGTTTCATACCAGCAGCCATTTGACTGCTTATACAAGGCATAGACTAAAAGCAGAGGTGTTTCTGTGTTTGTAGTTTTATATTAATAATCATTTGCACTATATTAATATTATAATACTTTTTGTGCGGTTTTGGTTGTGTACTTATCTTACAGAAGAGATGGTTTATTTGTTTTATTCATGTTGTACTTTGTTTTTTGGGGAGGACTGGACACTTAAAGACTTGTTTTGTGCATCTTATGTTTTTTGTCTTGTGCGTTTATGTAGGCCTGGCGCATTATTGTAATTGCTAGCATAATGATAAACCAAATCGTATTGTACAAAATTCTAATGATGTAGAGGTACTATTAAGAAGTGGCTATTATTAAAATTGTCTAATTGATTCATCTTTTGAAGCAGTCGTCATTAGTAGATATGAAATGACATGATTGTTTGAGGATTCACACTTGTTTATTACGTTATTTTAATTGGGGAAAGTGACCACAGGCACGCTATTGTAATCATGAGGTTGACATCTACACAACAACAAATAAACAGATGCATTTGTACTCATTGTACCAGACTGTAATAATGACTCGAACTGAGTAATCCTGAAGTCCTGTATATCGAGTACACAGCAAAGAAATTTACTTATGTTATTTACTTATATGTATATACATTGAAGCTTGGGCTGAGCGATATGGTCAAAATGCAATCTCAATTAATTCTTTTCCATATTGAACAATAATGAGATATAAATAAATAATTAAAAAAAATTATTTATTTGATTAATTATTTAATTATATATATATATATATATATATATATATATATATATATATATATTTATTTAATTATATATATATATATATATATATATATATATATATATATATATATATATATGTGTATATTTATTTAATTATATATATATATTTATTTATTTATTTATTTATATATTTATATATATATATTGGACATGATTATGCAATAGCGGCATTATCATATTGGACTCATTCAGTAGCGAACTTAAGTTTATGTGACTTACACTTTTCGTTGAAAAAAAGCTCTATGTTCTTTTTTACTGCCGCCATCCTCACCTCTGTGTGTCACACACCTCACACACTATTCTTGCACGGGAAATTAACCTGTGCTGTTTTGGCACTGCTTTTCTGAATGCAGCTACAGACTCACATGACAGCAGGGAAAGGCTCAGCCAATCACAGTCTTCATATGTGTTTCGGGGAGATGCGACTCGACGAGAGATGAGACCTAACCTTTTTCTGCATGTGTAGGTTAATATTGACTGCGCAATTTTTTTATTATTTTTTTCAAGTGAATAAATTATTTCAATAGTTTCTCTCCATCCATGCTAAATCTATGCCTCTGCTTTTTTAGCAAGATGCTCCTCATATAGCCGCCTGTGGTGCTTTTTTTAGGTGCTGGTTGTATTTCCTCGTGATGTGGCAACAATTCTGCGACAGCTCTTACAAATTACCTGGTTTTGTTCGGTGTCTATGACATTGAAACCAAAATATTCCCGTATTACCGACGTGCTGTTTTTCTTTGATATTAATGCTTCTGAAGCGGCAGACGCCATCATCCCACTCGTTCACGCTTTACTGTTTGTTATTGTAGGTGTTCCGCATAGTTCGGTTGCGCAATTCTGATTGGGCAGAATGACAGTGTGCTCACTCAATTGGCCGGTAAGGCTGTCACACACAGACGGCCGTCATTTGCTCTGAGCGGAGGAATTTATATAATAGACATGTCAAATCGCAGCCTCTTGCGATTTAGCTAATCGCAATGCTTCAAATCACGATTGCGATTCGATTTCGATTAATTGCACAGCCCTACCCAGCACTAGTTATTATTAATATGTATTTAATGTTTCAGCCCCTATACACACAAAATAATCCATAAGAAATCCATAAAACTGCAGAGATTCTGGCTATGCTTATGAACTGTACTGAACTGTAAAAACTTTTCCTCAGATTTAATGCCAAACTCCTCAGTTGTTGTTTAACTCCGTGTTTATGTTGGTATGTGAGTTTGTGCACGTGCGCACTTGTGAGAAGGTGTAGTCTGGAATGTGTGCTTCATGTCTAGGGAGTTTCTGATGGTAAAATAAGACTTCTCCCGCACACCTGACGTATGTCACAGTTATTTTACTTCTGCTTGCATCATCTTTTGGCTTCATTCACTGTGAAACTCCACTCCAGGCTCAATGGCTCTGCTCTGCATATTGTGGGTTTTAATCATCCTGTGGTGTTTCTCAGTGTTGTTGTTGTCTTTGTAGTGAAGGAGAGCTGCTGTGAGGAACAGTTGGTGGTGTGGAGGAAAGTCAAGCATTATGAAGCAGTGACTCACAGTATGCATGCTAGCACAGTTCACGTGGTAAACCTCGTAATGTGCTCAATCGGTGTGCCAATGTTGAGGAAACTGCTTTTAAAAGCTGGTCATACTGTGGGTTTTCGGAAAATATTTTATTTGCAGTTTGTGATGTATTCACAGTATTGTGATTAAGGAACTAATGTGTAATTATTGTGATTTTTAATAAACGTTTCTAATATTGTGGAGCAGTAAACATGTCAGGCTAAATAATTAAAATAAATGATTGACTTCTGCTGTCTTGATTAGTTTCTAAAACTTGAAAAGGCATCTTCGGATATCTTTCTTTTCAGCTCTACAGCATGCTGGATGTTGGTTTATAAGCAATGTTTGTTAAGGTGTTTTTCAGAGGTTTGCTGAATCGTGGGCTGACCAGCAGCTCTTGATGTGGAGGGTCAATGTCTGCTGGAGATGCTGTTGCCCTAAAAAAAAACGTTACGAATACCGTTGGAATGGTACAACAGAAAGGTTTAGCGGTTTTAAAACCTTGACTTTTCCAATCTGTGGTAAACCTTGAAACCAGTTATCGTCCAATACCTAAAGGCTGATGTATACTTCTGCGTCAAGTGGATGCGTGTGGTCCGGTGAGCCTTCGCATGGTCACATAACCCTCATTGTGGCTGATGCCCACCTCAACTAAATGTCACAGCGACACGCAGCACAAACTCTTGTGATTGGTCGACTTGGTAGCTGTGACGCGTGTGGGCGGTGCTTCTTTTTATTGCGCCAAAACTCCAGGGAATAGTCAAAAGCCTGACCTGTCCACCATGACTGCCTGTTACTGCCCAGCATTTTGTATTTGTACTCTGTGTTTTGAGCAACTGGCTTACAGTACTGCGGCTCTGGACTGAAGATCGCTTTGTTGGTTATTAGGGGTGGGACGATACAGATACATGATTAAATTCTGTGGCGATATGTGTCCCACAATAATGATAATATCATTAGTCGCGATATCTACAATATTTAATAGTTTGTAAGAAATTTCATCAACGATATATCACGATATTTGTGACTGAAATGGAAAAAATACCTATAATAAGGAAATCTTATGCATTTATTAATGCAAACATTTCCAACAAAGAAATATGCATTTGCATAACTCACTGCCTGCTGGTCTTAAATGACTCTGTGGCCCTTGATGTCCAACTATCACAGGTTAGTGCAATCCATTTAGCAGACCGGAGGGCACCCTCCACTTTGGCCCTGGTATCTGCATACAATGCAGGGATGACTTTGTCTGTAAAGTACCGACGACTCGGTATCTCGGTTCCAGTGTTGCCAGCATTCTGCAAAATCCATCATTCTCGACCACGCTGTAAGGGCCTTGCAAATAAATTCAGCGATAGACTTGGTGATACTCTGTGCCCTCGGCGAGCCAAAGGGGAGCTGTGCTTTGAATGCAGTAGGGATTGTCAACTGACTTGGTTTGCCCTCATTATCTCCTGAGAGTAGTTCACCATGATAGCGTATGAGGTGCATTTCCAGATTCGCAGAGTTGCTGTTATATTTTATCTTTGCAAAGCAGTTCTTGCAGATTGCATAGTTTTTAATCCAGTGCCTTTCCGTCCCGAACACCTGAAGTGTCTCCACGCTTTAGAGTGGAAACTAGCAGGTGGGTTTTTGATTTGTTTTTCATTATTTTCCGCCATTCTTCTCGCTACTGTTGGCTATACACTTGGCCGTTAGTGTATCGATTATTTAGTGAGACAGTAAGCACAACAATATATTGCAATATCAATTTTTTCCCCCCACTCCTATTGGTTACCCAAAGTTAAAGACGGGTGGGCGGACGGAACATAGCATACAAAGTATTCAACTACTCTACAAGCCTGATGGAGCGATTGTTTACGAGTATCGAGTCCCATGAAGGATTTGTTTACTTTAATCATAAAGTTGTTGCACGTCCGCTGGGTTCCCTCCTCTGAATGAGCGAGTTTGAGCCACTTGTACATTAAGGTAACGTTCAGAAAAAAGCGAAACATCTGAGAAGAAACTCAGAGGAACATAACCTACTGCCAGCTAGCGCTTCGGAAGTGTTATTGCAGAGCAACACAAACCGCACGCAGAAGTAAAAATGCACGACTACACACAAGGCAGGCGATGTGGGTCACGCCGATCTCTCAACGCAGAAGTATCAGCCTTAAATCTAGCTGTCCTTCAATGTAGACTGTCTACAGAGATGTTAATTAGGGCTTCACGATACTATATGCAAATAATATAAAATATGCAACATGTGGTGTTGGGAGTGTTTTTGAGTGTTGGGATTAGAGGTGTCAAATTTGAATTGTTTCTTCGGTGCACCGCGATGCAGACAATTCAGAACCAGTTCAGTAATAGATCATAACCGGTTATTACGTAGTGATGTCCTTTATCTCATATGCGCTATGTCACGGTAGCTTACTATGGTGAGGGAGGCGAGCGTGAGTAATTAAAACACTGTAACTACTTAAAAACACAGAAACTCTGCACAATTCACTGCGTGTGTGTTTGCTGGACAGTCTTTCACTGACATACAGCAGAAGCTGTTTCACTGCGATTGAGAAAATGAAAGTAAACTCCGTCTCAAAAACAATGAGCATTGTTTGCTTTATAGTTGAAAACAAAAGGCATCTGATGTGGGATGGGAAGAAACACCCTGTTTATACATGTATAATTACACCCAAAGCTTATCCATGTGCATCTGAATTTAAAGAGACAGTTCATGCAAAAATAAATGGTCATTGTTTACTTTTCCCCCTTGTCAGTTTTAAAGTGGTAGTTTTTGTGTACCTATTCAAATATCACCTTTTTAGAAACTCTATATGTTGTTTACCTTGCTCTATAGGCCATGTAACATGTATTATTTTCATTAAAGTTAATATAAAGTAAACGAGACTCAGAAGTGCAGATTTTAACATCATGCCTTACACATGCATCTGTGTGTTGTTGTTTGGCTGACAATTCCTTTACGAATGGTTTAGCTAATGGTGATGGAGCGACTTGACATCATCTCATTCAATGATGTCACTAAGAACTCATTAAAAGAGCCCATTGCTCATTGTTGTGACTTGTTTTGTTTTTTTACATCTTCTAGCCCTGTTGTGTGTCTTACTTTGCTTTGTTGTGTTGCTTTCAGTTTGCTCAGGTTCCTGTAGTAAGATTATTCAGGCTGGCAATGGTGTAAATGATCAATGCATTCCACCTTTACACCTACTCTCACTGGCCACTTTATTAGGTACACCTGACTAGTACTATGTTGGACACCCAGAACTGCCTTAATCCTTCATGTCAGAGATTCAACAAGCTACTGGAAATATTCCTCAGAGATTTTGCTCCATATTGACATGATAGCATCACGCAGTTGCTGCAGATTTGTCGGCTGCACATCCATGATGCCAATCTCCCGTTCCACCACATCCCAAAGGTGCTCTATTGGATTGAGCTCTGGGGACTGTGGAGTTGTTAAAGAGGAGCTTGTGAATATTATTTAACCGTAATTGTAAAATGTTAAAAGCTCTAAATTGTTTTATAAATGAAATATTTGTGTATATTAAATATTCTGTACTACTACAAATTATTTAATTGTAGTTTTAATATTATAATTATATTTAAATGAAAAAATAATATTTAAATGTAATTATAATGTATTATTATTATTATTATTATTATTACATATTTGATAACATTTTACAATTACAGTTTTTTTTTATTATGTTTTTAAAAAAATTTTTTAATGCTTCCTAGCATTATTTTGTCATTTAATTATTAGCACCAAAATTTAGCATCAGGTTAATTACTTTATCGTGTAATTTTTATCACAACAAATGTATTAAGCAAGAACATTCATGCATTATTTGTCAATGGAAAATGTACTTAAATGAAAGCTCCCTCTATATGGATAATCCATTCAGTAGTTGAATAATTTGTACGGTATGTTCCATCCGCCCACCCGTCTTTTAACTTTGGGTAACCAACAAAGCGATCTTCAGTCCAGAGCTGCAGTACTGTGAGCCAGTTGCTCAAAACAGAGAGTAAAAATAGAAATGCTGGGCAGTAACAGGCTGTCATGGTGCACAGGCCAGGCTTTGACTATTCCCTGGAGTTTTGGCGCAATAAAAATGAGATCGATGTGAAAACTGCAAACATTGCAAGTAGGCATTGAAAGCGGGGGAAATGAGACTGCGGGTTGATCCGTGTGCACATTAGGGATGAATCCTGTAGGTCACTTTGATCCTCTGCAAGTAGGGCACGTCTGCAGACTTCAGTAGTGATGCTAACCTACTTCCCTTATAGCAGCGGATCACAGAAAGGCCATGTGGATCTGCATAATAGGGCTTTGTTTTGGCAAGAGCCTCATGATACATGTAGTGCTGCACAATATATCGTTTCAGCATCAATGTGCACATCTGCAATAGTCACTAGGCCTGGGCCGGTGTAAGATTCTGAAGGTATGATAACTTTGGATAAAAAATATGCTCTTAAATGTCTGGGTAGTCTACTTTTTCAACCCAATGAACACATTTAAGAAACATGCAAGCTATATTGAAGCATTGAACATGCCAGGTTAAGTAATTCAACTATTCCAGCATATGTTTTATGCAGCGGATGGCCTTCCAGCCGCAACCCAGTATTGGGAAACAACCATACACACTCATTCACACACACACTCATACACTACGGCCAATTTAGTTCATCAGTTCCCCTATAGCGCATGTGTTTGGACTGTGAGGGAAACCGGAGAACACGGAGGAAACCCACGCCAACATGGGGAGAACATGCAAACTTAAGTTAACAAAATATTGCATCCAGAATTTTCCCTGATTATCATAATGTATCAGCCGTAATATAGACTAACATGTACTAGGGAGACGGTATAAAAGCAACATCACTTGCACTCTTATTAAGCATAATTGCAATTATGTAACCGTCATTAGTGTTCGTTTATTGCTTTCTCTTTTATATTTCTCTTTGGGGAATGTAAACGTGTGTTCGTGTGTGTTTGCAGTGAGAGGGTCGAAGCCCGGTAAGAACGTTCAGCTGCAGGAGAACGAGATTCGAGGATTGTGTCTGAAATCTCGAGAGATTTTCCTCAGTCAGCCGATCCTGCTGGAGCTCGAAGCGCCGCTCAAGATCTGCGGTGAGTTACTGAACCTGCTTATTCAGCATGTATATCATTTTTGTCATTTATGTACTTGTTTATATTTTGAGCGGCTATATGGCTTTATAAATTGTATAATTATAATTTAATTTGTCACTTATATACATATTTATATTTTGAGAGGGACTATAGTTTTATACATTATTTTAGTTTTTTTAGAGAGGCTATATTGTATAATTGTTTTTGTCATTTATATACATGTTTACATTTTGAGAGTGACTTTATAGTTTTATAAATTAATTAAAGAAATTGTTGTCATTTATATACGTGTTTATATTTTTTTGATAGTGGCTAAATATTTATATTTATATTGTTTTATAAATTATTATTATTAATATTATTAATAATTATTTATTTATTGTCATTTATATATTTATATTTTGATAGTGGCTATATAGTTTTATAAATTATTATTATTATTATTATTATTATTATTAAAAATATATATTTTTGTCATTTATATTTATATTTTTATAGTGGCTAAATAGTTTTATAAATTATTATTATTATTATTATTAAAAATATATATTTTTGTCATTTATATTTATATTTTGATTGTGGCTAAATAGTTTTATAAATTATTATTATTATTATTATTATTATTATTATTATTATTATTATTAAAATTATATATATATTTTGTCATTTATGTTTATATTTTGATAGTGGCTAAATAGTTTTATAAATTATTATTATTATTATTATTATTAAAAATATATATTTTTGTCATTTATATTTATATTTTGATTGTGGCTAAATAGTTTTATAAATTATTATTATTATTATTATTAATTTTATTATTATTATTATTATTATTATTAAAATTATATATATATTTTGTCATTTATGTTTATATTTTGATAGTGGCTAAATAGTTTTATAAATTATTATTATTATTATTATTATTATTATTATTATTATTATTATTATTATTATTATTATTATTAAAATTATATATATATTTTGTCATTTATGTTTATATTTTGATAGTGGCTAAATAGTTTTATAAATTATTATTATTATTATTATTATTATTATTATTATTATTATTAAAATTATATATATATTTTGTCATTTATGTTTATATTTTGATAGTGGCTAAATAGTTTTATAAATTATTATTATTATTATTATTATTATTATTATTATTATTATTATTATTATTATTATTATTATTATTATTAAAATTATATATATATATTTTGTCATTTATGTTTATATTTTGATAGTGGCTAAATAGTTTTATAAATTATTATTATTATTATTATTATTATTATTAAAATTATATATTTTTGTCATTTATATTTATATTTTGATTGTGGCTAAATAGTTTTATAAATTATTATTATTATTATTATTATTATTATTATTATTATTATTATTATTATTATTATTATTATTATTATTAAAATTATATATTTTTGTCATTTATATTTATATTTTGATAGTGGCTATATAGTTTTATAAATTATTATTATTATTATTAAAATTATATATTTTTGTCATTTATATTTATATTTTGATTGTGGCTAAATAGTTTTATAAATTATTATTATTATTATTATTATTATTATTATTATTATTATTATTATTATTATTATTAAAATTATATATTTTTGTCATTTATATTTATATTTTGATAGTGGCTATATAGTTTTATAAATTATTATTATTATTATTATTAAAATTATATATTTTTTGTCATTTTATATTTATATTTTGATAGTGGCTATATAGTTTTATAAATTATTATTATTATTATTAATATTATATATTTTTTGTCATTTATATACATTTACAAATATTTTATAAATACATTTATTTATATTTTGATGGTGGCTATATAGTTTTATTAATTATTAATATTATATATTTTTGTCATTTATATAACTATATTTTGATAGTGGCTATATAGTTTTTTAAATTATTATTGAGCAATTCCGTGCAAATGTCAACCTTGCCATGAAAAAAAAAAAAAAAGTTTTCACCAAAATACGGAAAGCGTTTCTGGGTTTTTTGTGTAAGCAAGTATTTTAAAGTAAGTAAAATACAGTTTAGAAATACTCAAATGCATCTGTCAGTGTTTGCAAACTATTATATTTGATTTACCAAAGTCGCACAAGTGGCAATTTCACATCCGTCACATCCATAACCTAGAGATGTCACATCCATAACAACATTTTTTCCTCATAAATATGAAAATATTCGATAAAATAAAACCAATTATTTTTGTTTTATAGTGACCCAACTGTTACCCGTTTGATTATTATGGTTACTTTTGGGTTGTGCTGTTTAATTCACAGAATTTCTACAGAGTATGTTGTGCACTGTAAACCTGCAGTCTTTATGTCACATCCATATCGCATGTTTATTTTCCTCATTTAAAGTACAAGACATGTTTACAGATGGATATTTTTCTGGCCCAGTAACTCTGTGGTCAGTTATTCTGGAAAATATAAACAGATGTTTCAATATAATGTTAACGTATACTTTCTATGCGAATTCATGTTTTGAGTTTTTACTGCAAATGTCACATCCATAACGCTGGAATTGCTCTATTATTATTATTATTATTATTATTATTATTATTATTATTATTATTATTATTATTATTATTTATTTTTTGTCATTTATATATTTATATTTTGATAGTGTCTATATAGTTTTATTAATTATTATTATCATTATATTTATTTTTTTATCATTTATATATTTATATTTTGATAGTGGCTTAATAGTTTTATTTATTATTATTATTATTATTATTATCATCATTAATATAATTTATTTTTTGTCATTTGTATATTTATATTTTAATAGTGGCCATATACTTTTATTAGTTGTTGTTGTTGTTGTTGTTGTTGTTGTTGTTGTTGTTGTTGTTGTTGTTGTTGTTGTTGTTGTTGTTGTTGTTGTTGTTGTTGTTGTTGTTGTTGTTGTTATTATTATTAATAATATTATTTATTTTTTATCATTTATATATATATATATTTTGATAGTGGCTGTATAGTTTTATTAATTATTTAAATTTTAGTTATTTGTCATTTATATGCATCAAATATATGTATATAAATGACAAATAACTAATATTTTCCTAATTTCTGAAAGTAGTCAGAAATATCATATTATGGTAATGTAATGTGTATTTATATAGCGCAATTATTGTATATAGCCATACACCCAAAGCGCTTCACAATCATGGGGGGAGTGGGGGGTCTCTACATACCACTACCAGTGTGCAGCATCCAATTGGATGATGCGACGGCAGCCACAGGACAACGCCGCCAGTGCTTCACCACACACCAGCTACAGGTTGAATGAAGAGATGGTGATAGAGCCAATTCAGTGGATGTGGATGATTGGGAGGCCATGATTGGTAAAGGCTGATGGAGGGAATTTGGCCAGGACACCGGGGCTACACCTCTACTCTTTACCAGAACTGCTATGGGATCATTAATGACCACAGAGAGTCAGGACCTCGGTTTAACGTCTCATCCGAAAGACGGTATTCACTGACACTGTAAAGTGTCCCCTACACTATACTGAGGCATTAGGACTTACACAGACCACAGGTTGTGTGCCCCCTGCTGGCCTCACTAACACCACTGCCAACAGCAGCCTAGTTTTCCCATGTGGTCTCCCATCCAGATACTGACCAGGCCCAGCCCTGCTTGGCTTCAGTGAGTAACCTCTCTTAGGCTGCAGGGTGATATGACTGTGGATGTGTCATATATATAAAATATTTTTGGCTATATAGTTTTATAAATTAGTAAAATTTTAATTATATGTCATTTATATACATATTTATATTTTGAGAGTGGCTATATATAGTTTTGTAAATTAATTTAAGGGTGTTTAGTCATTTATATAATTTATATTTTGAGAGTGGCTATATAGTAATCATTTTATTTTTATTTATGTTTAGTAATTTATATTTTGAGAGAGAGGCTATGTAGTTTTATAAATGATTTCAGTTTTAGTTGTTTTTTTACAGGTAAGCTACATGTAAATGCTCATTTTGATGGTAGTGTGGTGAATAATATGCACTGGTGTCTGCACAGGTGACATCCACGGTCAGTACTATGACCTGCTTCGACTCTTCGAGTATGGAGGATACCCACCTGAGAGTAATTACCTGTTCCTGGGAGATTATGTGGACCGAGGGAAGCAGTCTCTGGAGACCATCTGTCTGCTTCTGGCCTACAAGATCAAATACCCGGAGAACTTCTTTCTGCTGAGGGGGAATCACGAGTGCGCCTCCATCAACCGCATCTACGGCTTCTACGACGAGTGTAAGTGGACACTTACATTATAATTCCAGACAAATGAAAGCAGATTATATTGTAGCTCTACCCACAGTAGTTCTTGTTAATAACCTTTATTTAACCAGGAAAGTCAATTGAGAACTGGTTCTCATTTACAATGACGACCTGGCAAAGAGACAACTTAACAAGCAGATACAGTACAAAGCAGCAGGGACACAATACAATAACAATTTCACAAATGCAGATAGTAACATATAAGACCAAGGAAAAGCTAAAAACAAGCACAGAGCTCTTGTACTAATAACTGGATTGAATGTTTAAAGGATGAGGGTTTAATGAAAGTATTGATATTTAAGGTCTGCTGTAAAGGATTTCAAGCATCAGCAGCAGAGAACTGAAGAGTAGCGACCAAATGAAGCGCAAACTTTGGGTATACAAGGTGTGACATGGGTCTGTGTTTTTATTTAATTTATTTATTTCTTGCGGGTTTGTGCTTGTTGCGCTTGAGTTATAGGAGGAGTTTCCTACCCGGCTTGTCTAGGATTGGATGTCGCCCGTGACGTCACGGGGGATTCCCAGTATATAAAGCTGACAGCAAAGGCAGTTCAGTCTCTCTCTCTGTCTCTTGCTCTCCCGCAGTTTGGTGGTTGCTTGCGCTCAGGCGGTCTGGCTGGCGGTGCTCCGCATGCCAGGCGATCCATCTACATGCCGCTCTCCTTAGAATTATGTTATTGTTAACCTTTTGTTAACTAGTTTGTTTATTTTGATACTTTGAAAAATAATCCACTACCTGCTATGAAAACATAGTCACTTTTTGGTATTTATTTAGTTTAGTGAAGGTAAGCAGTGGCCCGGAAGACTCACCTGTTTTTATTCCTTTTACGGGAGTTGTAGGTAAGATCTGTCCATTTAAAAACAGTATAGTCAGAGACCTGTTTCCTTAGCTGCCCTACCTGTCTACTTGATTTTTGTTTTGTTAATGTTTTGCTTATTATTTCTGTGAATTAAAGAGTGTTGACGGAACGTCAATTTATTAATTCAGTCGTCTGTGTCTTTCATATGTTCGGCTCAAACCTTGATTGCTGTTGTTCGAGCCAGTGTTGAGTTTTGGGCCGTAACACAAAGGTTAACAAAACCACTAGAGCACAGATTTTGATGTGTTTCCTGAATGTTAAGAAGTGACGGTGAATATAGTGTAGTTTTCTCAATAAGAGTTTTGTAAATGAACAGATACCAATAAATTTGTCAACATGATTGAAGAGATGGCCAATTCAGTAAAGAATACAGTTGACCGTGATGAGTATTAAATGGTGCACCAGTAACCAAACCAATTGCTGCATGGTAAATAACATCCAGTTTGTGAAGGAGAGTTGTTGAAGCTGATCTGTAAATTAAATCCCCGTAATCCAGAATTGGTAATACTGTTAATTTGACCAAATGCTGCTTTGAAGAGTGCGTAAAAATTTGTTTTGGTAAAGAAAACAATGTGGCCTTTAACCTTTTTCAGAGTTGTAAAAGGTAGTAAATGAAATTAGCCAAAATCAAGGGCATTAAACGTATTAGTCTGACGAGGTATTACATTTTTGAGCCCATTTTTTTAGACATTTTTTCAATTTGTGTTAAGTGCAGGCCTTTATTCAAAATTTTGTGGAAATGCAAACGGCTGAAGAGTGAAAAGTACGCAGGTTTGCAAACCCCACCTAAATAATAGCGCCTGTGACAGCGATCATGTGGTGGATGTTGATCCACCAGCCGAGATCAATCGAGTGTTTTCTGAGAAGGTGCCCGAATCTCGATGCGTTGCATTCACTGCGTGTTCAGCACAAATTTCTGCTAAATGTAAAATTTAACACTGTACACATCATCGCCAAAGAAGCTTCACGTTTAAAGTAAAACTGCGGCTCTTAACAGAACGGTTTTGCACTGGTGGGCATCGTGGGAATTCTGCTCTGCCCCTGTCATACATTGGGCCGGCTGACTCGCCTCTTTTTCAGTGCATAACAAGACTATTTAAAATGACACAAGCCGAAACCAAAACTTTCAAAGAGTGACAGAAGTGAGACCTTTCTTTCTTTCTTTTGTCCATTCTTTCTTGAGATGTATATTATTTTTCTCTTTAGTTACTGATAATGACTGCTTTGCAGCTTTCAGCCTTGAATTGAATGATTTCTTATAATCTTACATTTGTTTTGTAGCAGAAATATAATTTATTAAATTGACATTCATATAAAAACAATAGTGCAAAATAGATATTTCTTACTGCAATGCTTCATTTTTGTTTGACGCAAACCATAAATGTATTTTTCATAAAGTAACAGTAGGACGTTTTATAGCAGATAACTCAAATTCAAGGCAGCATAATAATGAAAAATGTAATTAATTGTTAGTATTATTGTCATCATGTTTTATAATTATTAGACATTCATTTAGTAATTATTGCACAAATATCAATAAATCATCACAGCATTAGTTTGATAGTTGTTTCTGGTGTTTGTTAGTCCTCCTGATCGATGTTGTTTTCAAATACAATAAATCCCTTAATATACTATTTGCAGTGGTGCTCCTACAGTTTTTGTGGTGCTCCTAAATATTTGAAGTTGGGAGCACTGGTGCTGCCAAGTATAAAAGTACATTTTGAGCCCTGACACACCGAATCTATCGGCACAGTTTAGCACGATTGTCTAACCGGGCCGAGAATGGTTTGTAATTGTGCCACGCCATTCCAGGCTCAGTGGAGAAACAACTGTTACCGTACCGCACTGTTCTTAGAAGAGCAGCTATTGACATTGATAACATATGACATTGATTTAAAAACTGGACCAAGGGCCATTGTGACACCTTCATTAATCGCTCTGCTTTACTTAAATATATGTTATCTGCAATATACTATTCCATTTGGAATGATATTTACTCCACTATAGTTGCAGCTCTAAGTCGTGCTGGTATTAAATTTTTTCTCAAAGGTATTACAAAAGGTAGTAAAAGGTATTAAATTCAACTTAAGAAGTTCTGTATAAACCCTGTTTTTGAGCAATTAATTTATGAGTTTTAAATGACCGTTTACCATCTAACCAGATACCAAGATATTTGTAGCAGTCAACATAATCATATACATCAGCATAAATCAATCTCCGTACCGTACAATGAGGACATTTTAGGAGGAAACTCAACATGAGGAAAATTTCTTTTAAAAACCATGCATTTTGTTTTGTTAGTATTTAAAACTAAATGCAGATTGTTTGGATTGTTCCAAAGTAGCTTTACAAAAAGGTGCATGTTGTTTCATTAAAGTCAAAATCAGAAAGGTAAGATGGCAACAAAACAATTTCTGAAGTTTTCAGGGGACTTTCATTGTAAAATATAATGTGTTTATATTATTAATATATGTATTTGTTTAGATTAACCAAAATGTTTAAGATGAAAATGGAATTTGCAATGAAACAACAAAGACTAATTAAAAACTAACTTTGTGTGGTCCAAATAAAGGTTTTAGGCCGTGTTATTATGAAAATATTAACTTTTTTTTTGGATTAATAAGAATGTTAGGGATGAACATTTGCTATTGACCACTATCAAATAATAAAACTAATAATTACTTTCGTTGGGTTCTATAAAACAAATTGAAAACAATAGTCTTAATTTTCTTATGGCAAACTTTTAAATGAAATATTTAATCAATATAAAAACACCTAAATTAAATCCAGGAAAATTAAGAGAGAAACAATATTAGAAAAACCAAAGCTGGTTATGATAAAATTCTGTATTAAATATTGATATTAAATTATAATGGCGGACACATTAAAGCAGATGACAACAGAACATATATATTTTTTTTTAATTAGGGCTGTATTATAGTAAAAATATGTAAAAATGACTAATTATTTGAAAAAAATGTAAACAATTTAATTAAATACAGAAATTAAAATAGGAAATAATGAATATGTATTAAATATCAGTAATTATCATAATTATTTTGAAGGGCCCTAATTTAAAAAAATCATTAGAAGTTTGATCATAAGGAAAAGAGAAATCACTTAATGTAAAAAAACTAAACAAATTAAAAACATTATATTTATTTAAAACATTTATATTTATATATATATAATTTTCTTTTTCCGAAAAAGTTTTGTAATTGCAGCTTTGGTGGTGTGGTAATAATTATGGCAAATAGACCTTTCTTCATATTATGCTTCAAATTCTGTTCATATCTATCTGCACACTTCTGATTATTAATAACATCCTGTACATATATTCCTCTAGTGCTAATATCTGTTCATAGCTAATACAGTCTGTATATACTGTTCATAGTACATCCATCTGTAAATATCACCATAGTTTTTCTATAACTGCACTTTATAACTTATACCTGTATCCTGCACTTGCTGCTATTGCACTGCTGGTTAGACCTAAACTGCATTAGGTGGCCTTGTAGTTGTACAAGTGTAATGATAAAGTTTAATCTAATCTCATCTTCATATGTTTACTTTTTAAAGTAATAACAGCACAGAGCATTGAGATATTGAGACCTGCAGTATATTGTAAACACTAATCCTGCTTGATCATGGACGCTCATACTAAAATAATCCTCCACGTGGACAGAAGCAAATGCAGGACCAGATTGAACTCCAATGAGAGACAAACGTACACTTTTAAGATGAACTGTATGTGACTCTCGTTCAGAGCAGAATTAATTATTGAGCACTGTTGCAGTAGCGTGTGTGTGTGGGGAAGCACTGTGTATTTTTAGCAGCGTGCGTCCCTCTGAGCTCTTTATTCATTTACATTTTAACCACTCATCACAGTGCTGTTCATTTTAAATAAGCTCATATGAAGCTCATGTTGGGCTGTGCGATTTATTATATAATATGGTCAAAATAAAATAGTTTATATAGCAGTTATATAATACATTTATATAGCACTTTTCTGGACACTCAAAGCTCTTTACACGTTTTTGGGGGTAATCTCCTCATTCACCACCAGAATGCATCATCCACCTGCATGACGTGACCACAACCATACCACACACCAGCTGATTGGTGGAGAGGAGACAGAGTGATGAGGCCAATTATGATTAGATGATGTTTAGGAGGCCATGATGGACAAAGGCCAGTGGGCAAATTTGGATTTTTAATGACCACAGAGTCAGGAGTTTAACGTCTCATCTAAACGACGGCGCTCACTGAGGAGTATAAAGTCCTCATCACTATACTGGGGTGTTAGGACCCAAACAGAGCGCAGGTTGAGTGCCCCCTGCTGGCCTCACTAACACCACTTCCAGCAGCAATCTGGCTTTCCCATGTGGTCTCTCATCCAGGCTAAGCCCTGCCTAGCTTCAGTGCTATCATCAAAAAATTGCTAAAGAAAATATGTTAACGATAATATTTTCATAATTTATATGAGCACGATATTACACACATTAAAGGGATGCAGTATTTGAAGATGCCGCAATCATGAAAATACAATGTTTACATTTTGCGTTTTAATTTAGCCATATATGTATGTTAATTTCTACATTTTTAATCAAACATATGACCTAAGGTTTTTAAATTGAATATATAATCACATATGATTAAGTACATTGCTCAGTTTCTACTTTAAAATGGAAAAAAAAAAAGTCCTTTTCATGTATTCAATAAATAAAAGTATCTATCTGTCTGTCTGTCTGTCTATCTGTCCGTCTATCTATCTGTCTGTCTGTCTGTCTATCTGTCCGTCTATCTATCTGTTCGTCTATATATCTGTGTATCCGTCTATCTGTCTGTCTGTCTATCCGTCTATCTGTTCGTCTATCTATTCGTGTATCCGTCCGTCCGTCCGTCCGTCCGTCCGTCTATCCGTCTGTCTATGTACCTGTCGTTCCATCCATCCATCCATAATTATTCAAAGTACTTTCCCAACAGGCTTGATTGTCCCTATAATAGGAATATGATAAAATAAAATATAGGATAAAATATCTTTATGATTGTCTTTATAATGAAAGTCAATTGGGCAAAAACAGCCACCAACATACTGAAAGAAGAGTCAAATTAAACAATACACAATTGTGTAGTGAAACTTATTTATTTCAGTTCATTCTTTTGAAGCTATTATTATTATGATTATTATTACAATTATCATACATTTTTTTATCCAAATTTGTTATTGGAAACATAGTTTTAATTTTTTTAGCAAAAATAAAAAGTAAAAGCTTAAAATAATTAATATGTGTAGTGTGCTATTTCTTATCATAGAAGCTGGCGTTAAACACAAGCAAATAAACTAAGCTGATGTGTGTGTGTTCAGGCAGGAGACGCTACAACATCAAGCTCTGGAAGACTTTCACAGACTGCTTCAACTGTCTGCCGATTGCCGCCATCGTTGACGAGAAGATCTTCTGCTGTCACGGAGGTATGTGTTTGGCTCTCTGTGTATTTGGCTCTTTGTCTTTGGGTGTGCGTGCATACGTGTGTGATTAACCTACAGATATCCCACAGAGACTTTGACCTGCTGCCTGTAATCACCTGCAATGAGTTTTTATGGTTTCCACTGAAGTTCAGTCATTTTTATGAGGTCATCTTTGTTGGGCATTTATCAAAACGTTTTACATGTGACTGTGCGCAAACCTTATGTTGAGTTTGTCACGTCACCAGTGCAAGTCAAACACAAAATTATTTGTAAATCTTTTTCTGTATAAGGCTGATTATCTTCATTATCTTCACCAAGATTTAGTTTTATTCTGATCTCACACACACCAAACGTTACACTTTTTATTAATATTTATATTCTAATTACACACACCAAACTTTAGTTGTATTAATTTCTATATTCTGATTACACAAATCAAATTTGACAGTTTTATTCATATCTATATTTTAAAATAATTTGTGTATAATACTTATATAAAGCACAACTACCTTAAAATGACAAATTATTTGTTTTTCATTTTATTTATTATCAAATACATGTTTTTTTAAGTAATAATAGATGACAAAACATTGAAATATCATATAATAACAAACACCTGAGGTGGTGATGTGCTAAAGCGGGATTAGCCAACACTGCAAGTGATCACTGTGCTTCTCCTCTGGTATTTCAGACATTTGTCAGACATTGTTCTCCTCAAACTGCTTCTCTGTGTAGCACTAGTGTCTTCCACATCTCCTCCTTCTGTTGTGTTTTGATGTGATTTTTGACTGTTGTAGCTGTGAAATAACTCTTAACCATTCAGTGGAGTGATATGGAGCTTAATTGTGCTCAAAACCTGCCGGAACTACTTTAGCTGTGCAATTTATCTGACATTAACTGCACAGCCAGTAGACTTTCTAGGAAAGCAGATGGCACTTAAAGACAACCTATGAACAACTCTTAAGTAAATGTTTATATATTTTTGGATTACATTAATTGAATTAAATTAAGTTTATTGAATTTATTGAAATAATGAAACTATTTAACACTCACATATAAAGCTTATTAGATCATTTTAGGTTATTTTGAAATCTATTATTGTATTTTTGTATCTATTATAGTTTTATTTTACTGATTCCTGCTGTTCTTGCCTATTTAAGTTCATTGTATTAATTGTGAAATGGTTAAACTTTACTAATGTAAAAAAAAACATGGTTACTTAAACTAACGAAATAGTTTCAAAATGCTCTCGCACCCCCCTAGTTTTTTTGTGATTTTAGACAAAAGGAAATATATTTATTTGTGTGTGAATTTATTTATTATTTGTTAATTTTCATGTGAAGACCTGTCCTGCATATGAATTCTGAAGTGTTTGTGTCTCCAGGTTTATCTCCAGATCTGCAGTCTATGGAGCAGATCAGACGGATCATGCGGCCCACAGACGTGCCGGATCAGGGTCTGCTGTGTGACCTGCTGTGGTCAGACCCAGATAAAGATGTGTTAGGCTGGGGGGAGAACGACAGAGGTGTCTCCTTCACCTTTGGTGCTGAAGTAGTGGCAAAATTTCTACATAAACACGACCTGGATCTGATCTGCAGAGCCCACCAGGTGAGCGAAATAGAAATTAAACATTGATGTCTAGATTCACAGTGTTTTTAGTGTACAGCTTGCTTAATTTGATAGTAATTGAACTGTGCAAACACTGAAAATAAAATCTGTAATTTCTGTATTTTGTGAGTGTTTATTTGTGGTTGTGAATTGCATTATGGGATGTTGATCTCTGCTCTGTCCACTTTTGATGTAGAAAATTCAACTCTACAGTTTACACAGTGACTTTTAGTGAGATTTTAGTCATTTAAAAAATAATATCATGAATATAAAATAATATCTAGAGAAATAAGTGTGTAAAATAACAGAAAATGTGCTGTTTATTATGTTTTTGTATCGTAATATAACACAAACCCAGACAATAAAGCACTGCATACTATTACAAATGAACATAAGTCACTTTTTACAACTTGTCAAGGTTAAAAGTTGTTGGAAGAATGATCAAGATCTCATAATGCACTTCAAAAGCAGAAATAAACAAGGAAAGAATAAAACATCAAACACAAAATACGGAAAAATGCTAATTTACGGATATCTTTTACAGTGTAGCATGAGCTGTGTGTGTCTAAATGGACTTGGTGACATGTTTACTATGACACAGCAGCACATGTATAGATGTAGACAAAATGGTTGGTACTCTTACATTGTTTCTTTTTTCTTCTTTGCAAAAAGTAATGATTTCTACATAAAATTACTTAAAATAAACTACTGAGATTCAAATAATTGCTTTAGAATTGTCGTTCAACAGAAGCATTAAAAAAGGCTGACTAATGTGACTGGCCTGGACCAAATTGAAGCGTACCAACAATTTAGTCCACATCTGTGTTTGTTTGTGAACAAACTGGCAAAATAAAGTTTATTCACGAAGACCACTATTGTTTCCATTTTTGGAAATTGAGATTTATAAATAATCTGAACGCTGAATATTTAATTTATATACAATATATAAAACATTGTTGGACACTTTGTTAGGATGGACGATAATTTAAATAAATGCAACCATTAGAAAATCTGGAAACTGAGGGTTAAAAATATACATATAAATATTGGGTAAATCGCTTTAACATTTTCTAACTTAAGTTCTTAGCAATGCATAATACTAATCAATGGTGTATTTACAGTAACACAATAATGTAATGAATTCAGCATAATAAAAATAACTTTGACCCATGCAATAATGTTTAACAAAAATATACCATTGCAACATGAGACTGAATTTTGTGGTCCAGAGTCATGTTTTATTTAACACAGATTTTATTACACAGTTTTAATAAAATGCGTTCTAATTAATTAATATTTTAGTATATTATTTGATAATGTTCATTTTATGCTTAATAAAAACATATTTAAATCCGTCGTTGAATGATGGTGTCATTTAAAATATAAGTATTCAGAGTAAATGGTAATAATATTAATTTCTTTTGTTATAGAAAATATGCACTATATTATATTGTGTAGTTTTTTTAATGTATATTTTTATTGTACAGCCATTGTATTGAGGAGTTATCTAATTTATTGTTGTAGTTAGGCTGCACAATATATCGTTTCAGCATCGATATCACAAAGTATGGGTCAGCAATAGTCACATCGCAAGTTACGCAAGGTTAAGTTGGAATTATAGTTGATCAGAACAACAATTGAGAATACATGAGATTATTTGAGTCACTGCAAAGTATAACCATAACAGAGTGAAACTTTTGTCATTTGCATGTCTTTTGAAGGGCATTTCAAGAGTATAAAGCCTTCAAGCTCAAAAAATTACCGTTCATGAAGAATAATTTTCCTGAATTATTAATGCAATGAAGACGATACAGTGCTGTTTTACATTTCATTATTTAATTTCTGTGCCTGAATACTGTTTGACTCTCCAGTAAACCATGCTGCACGGTTTCTTTAGTTTTTCTTTTGCTCTATTGTAATTATTCTTGCTTGCAATTTGCTTATTATGTTAAGATTCACACACATACAAAATCAGCCCAATCACTCTAAATTCAAGATTTTTTTCCAAATAGAGCTATTCCAGCCATCTGAGGAAGTTGTATTCACATCACAATATACATCACAAAAAACAAATCGCAAAGTCTGATTTTTCCAATATCACGCAGCCCTAGTTGTAGGTGTTGGATTTGTTATAAAAGCTGATGTCTGTGGCGATGCTGTTGAAAAGGCTGGAATTAAAGCTTCTTGGAGGGTTTTACCATCCTGGCAGTAATAGTTACTGTCAGACGGTTTGCGTGCTAAAACACAGCATGTCATCAGCTCTCTCAAACCCCCTGAGATGTCTATATTTATCCTCAGCTTAACCATCAAGTTGAAAAATACATAATGAAATCACTAGCCGGCCTCACTAATTGGTTTGCCAGTTGTTTAATTGACCTATAATGAAACTTAGACTTTAATAATCTTTGAAAAACAATCAGAGATCTAAGCTTCAGTATGAATCTTGTGTGTCTCCAGAAAGGGTGTGAAGTTTCATAACAGATGATTTGTTATACCATACCTCTCATTTGGAAGCACTGGTTTCATGTTTGTGTGTGCCACTTTAAATGTAAATGAGCTACTATTCCCCTCCCCTACTTCAAAAAGGGTGAAGCCTTTACAACTTGTGGTGCAGTTACTCCAACAGGAACAGAGTAGTATATATATTTTGTCTAGGGTTTAGAAGGACGAACAGAAATAATGAAATAAGGCCCACCAGTCAATAATCACTACTTGATTGATGCAAAAATCTATTACAGCATGATCAAAAACAAATAACAAGATTTCCAAAAATAAGGCCAAAATAATAAATATAAAAAGCATACTATTTTAAAGTATCTAAATAAATATGGATGTTATGATTCAACCAACTCACGATTCACGATACTAATCTTATGATTCATTTTTTAACAAAATAATTTGAAACCAATTTCTTTCTTAAAGGGCACCTATGGTGAAAAATCTACTTTTCAAGCTGTTTGGACAGACATATGTGCATGTATGGTGTATAGACCGTCATATTGGGGTGATATAAACACACCCAGTGCTTTTTTTCAAATTTAACAACATAAAAACGGTGGACCAATTGGAGCGGTTTTCAGATCGACCGCAACTTTACGTAGGAGTGCGGTTCCCCCGCCCACCAATATTGATTGACAGCTGCGTATTAACATGTCACGGTAGTCACGTGTATAATCATACCAACAAGACCAGACGTGCGCAAAGCAACCGGGAATAAAAGATCTGTTCAGCTCTCTGTGATCATCAATCATTAAATGTGATCAAGAGTGAGTTTTACAAGTTTAACATGTTTTAAAACAGAGCATGTGTGTAATGAATTACAGAGATTCACTTCATCAGCACAGCCGCGTGTCAGAACAATTATAAAGGAAGACGCTTCAATCCCAGTTTGTGGATGTTAAATCAGGTTTATTTTGTACATTAACATAACAAACATCCATACAGCAGTGAGGATTAACCTGTATCCTGTCACATATGTGTGGAAAAAGAGTGCAAAGCTAAACCCGTGCACTGTCTGTGTGTGTCTGCGCTGTGTGTGTGTGTACGCGTGAACTATGTAACGACATTGTGTGTGACTCATGGTTGCAACTCTACAACAAATGCATCCAATACTCATTGGTAAAGCTCTTACTGTAGTATTTCTCACAAACGCTACGTGAGATCAGCTTCGTTTAAGTCTGTCTGTTGTCTGACGCAACAGGAGGAGGAGATTAAGGCACGCAGAAAGGCATGTTGAAACGGTGGCGGGGAGGACTAACCTTTAAAGGCGCAGTACAACAAAACTGCAAGCTGACACAAAGAGGGATAAAACAGAAACTTATAAAAGATATAATAAATAATCGGATGGGTGTTTTGAGCTGAAACTTTACAGACACATTCTGGACACACAAAACACTCATATTAAATCTGAAAAAATGATAACCTAGGTGCCCTTTAAATGCTGCACAATTTTTGCTAAATAAAATATATTGTCTGCCATAACTAAATTGCTAATTTAAAAACAAATAAATTTCACAAATAAAAAAAAGAATAAATATTAACTAAAGAAGACTCATTATTATAAACTAAAACTGTGACTGTAAAACTGTTCATCAAATATCAGCATATCTCTGTTTTCTGGCATAAGCTCTTTTCACTTTTACAATGTCGCCTGCTGATGAATAAACTCTTTCACTGGGCTCTGAGATGTGGAGAGGAAAGCCTTTCCTAAACCAGAGTACAGTGTGTTCAGACGTGCTCAATGGGCCCTCAGCTCCAGGAGACTGGCCACAGGCATAAACTGATTATAAAATTATTAATTATAAAGTAGGATGGAGAGAGGAGTTGAACATGAAGGTGAATAATATTACTTCTATAATTAATATAAGTGTCTGTGTGACACACTTAAGAAGAGATCATCTTGAATATTTATAAATATTCAATAACAGTAAGCTAATTATTAAAATATGTGTAAACTAATTTGAAAAGGAGAGGGTAAACATAATCTAATACCAGCTTCTGTAACAGAACAGCTTTCTCTTTCAGTCTGAAAAACATCTTCACACTTTCGCTATAAAAACACTGATGCACCGTGTGATCTCCGTAGCACTCGCTGGAGCAAGTGGAGCTGTAACTCATCCGGTCCGTGTGGTTTGGCTTATTAATAGTGTTTTTGCGTATAGATGTCAGTGACCGTAGTTTTTCACAATGCTGACGGTTTATGTGCGTCATATTCATTCTCCTGTTAGTGTAAGTAAATGTCTTTTTGCAGTATTCGCACACAGTTTGTGTTTGTCTGGCACACTTCAACAGTCATTTTAGTCTGCCACCCCACCTCTTGCTCGTCGCTGATGTGCATGTAAAGCAAGCTTGCGCCACCTCTGTTCAAAACGTGTGTTACGTGCCGGCTCAAGCACGTAACAAAATAAAGGGAACCCAAACCAAGTTGAATATAATAATGCAAAAAGATATTTATTTAAAGGTTACAAAAAGACAAAAATGATAAATTAAAATAATGTGGAAACGGGTATCAAAGTAACCAAATTAAATGTCATGACGTTCAAAACAACAAATTACATGGGAGCAAAGTTCAAATAAACAAAAAATATAAGCGGTGGGTAAGCCAAAGGAAGTCAAATGAAAAAACGATCCTCCAAAGCTATCTCCAAACACAATTTGGAAGCTCCCTTTATAAGCCTGAAGATTAGCCACACCTGCTGCACCATAACAAGTCACCTATTTAGAAACACAAAACAAAAACCAGAAAACAGAACGAACCAATCATAAGCCAATAACAACATGTATCGTGATTCGTTCAACATTTCTACCAGTTTGAATTGTCACATATTTGAATCAATTATCGTTACATCCCTATAAATAAACAATCCCATTACTACGTCTTCCTGAGAATGAACACTTTAAATAAAAGAAAACCAATACTTTAAATCTTCCTGCAGTTTCAGTTTCAAAGTCAACAAACGTCATATTCTGCTCAATGATTTTACAAAGACAACAGAATACCGGATCTTGACATGACTAACTTCAGCGGTGATTACACTTTCTTTTCTTTCTTTTTTTTCCCCGTAAGCACAGGGAATGAGAAAGAGGAGCTCCTCAGACGCTCATTCAAGTGGCGCTCATCTCTCTTAAATGATAGAAACAACAGTAAGCTCAACAATATGCATGTAACAATAGTTTTCTTAACACAGACATTAAAAGCAAAGTGTAATTTTGGCCACTAGGGTGTGTATTCACAACAAACAAAGGTGTGTTTTTGCGTCCATGGTAGTAAATGGTTATTGGTTTCCAACATTCTTCAAAATATCTTTTGTGTTTTTCATAAGAAAGAAACTGAAACTGGTTTGGAACAAGTGAGTAAATGATGACAGAATTCTAATGTTAGTGTGAACTGTCCCTTTAACTCACTTTCAGCTGACTTGTACATCAGTTTACTGGAAATGTGAAACTGTGTGAAGGGCAGGATGAATCAGCGGTACGTGCTGAACTCGTAGAGGATGAGTCTGCAGATACGAGAGGGAACGCTTGACATTGAGAACACGGACATCTGTGTGCTGTTCCCTCAATGCTAATCTAGATCCACTCACACTGTAATCTAGTGACTCAGACACAACACTTCACACACTCGCAAAGACACATTCACACAAGATAGAAGCCTCTGCCGTGAAATTTGCTAGTAAAAATAAAAATCTCAATCTGGCAAGAGAAATCAAGATCAAGAAATCAAGATCATTAATGCATTGAGTTGTATGAAATGGGAGATTAAAGTTTCATTAATTTATTTAAAGATCAGTGAGTTTGCTGAAGCCCTATACGAAGTGTTTATTAATTATTGTTTTGTATTTCTCTTCTGAATCTTTCAAGGTAGTCATGTAAATTATTCTCGTATTCTTTGTTTTCACACTTCTGAATTATATTGCGTTGATAAGGAGTTATCACCAGACTCTTTAGTTATATATTATAATCAGTATTTAGTAAATACACTGCAAGTTAAAATATCTCCAATGTTACTGGTTGAAACCTAAAGTGGCTGAAGAATTGATGTATGCAAAGAGTCTTAAAAAGATCTTAAAAGGTCACTCTCATTCCTGTATATACCCTAAAAAAATTATAATAATTACATGCATTTTTAAAAAATGACCTTTTACTCTGAAAACTTCTCAAGGATGAAGGATCATTCAAGGATGGATTAAAAAAAAAATAATTATAAAAATGTTATATATATCATCATAAATGCATCATATCAGTGTGAGTGAGATGTTTGTCGGACTTCAGACTTGATGAATGTTTACATATATTCTTGATAAGCATTCAGTGGTGTCTAGGCATGGGCCAGTGTAGGATTCTGACGGTATGATAACCTTGTCATGAAAATGTCATGGTTTTGCAGTATTGTGATTACGGCTATAAAATATATTCTTTTTAAATATCTGGTTAAAAACAAAAACTTTTTCCCCTTTGAACACCATATATTTTGTTTTGAGTAACTTTTAAAATATTTTGGAGCAGTCAACATGTCTGGTTAAATAATTAAAATAAATCATTGATTTCTGCTGTCTTCGTTAGGTCTAAAGGCCTGTGCACACAGAGACGTTTTTTGCTCGCGTTTTCCGTCAACGTTTAACACCTCGTGTATAAATAAAGGGCATCAATGCGATCGTGCTCACCAACGCGCAAAACGGCAAGCGCAAAATCGTCATTTCTAAAAAAAAAAAAAAAAAAAAAAATGCCTCATGCTTGTTTTTTTTTTTTTGATGCACTGTGTCAAAACCTTCTCCACCAATCAGATTGCCACTTTTGTTCTCGTGCATGGAGCTGCTGAAGTTACAGTAAACAGCACTTGGAGGCGCAAAACTGTCAGTGCGAGCGCACATTGAAGAAGATGTGCAGAGGCCATATGAACGTGGAGCTGCTTATTGCTCTGATGAACAATAATAATTTCTTCATCGCTAGAGCTGGAGCTGCTACTTGAACCATCCATAACAACAAGCGAGTGAACTTTGTCTTCTTCTTCTGCGTTATAAGCAGGTGTCTGAAGCTTAAAGTTGTGAAATCGATTGGCTTAAATTGATTGGGTTTGAATCCAGAAAAACATCTTGAAAAACGATGGCGATTAAACGCAAATGAAAAGCCTTAAAGCTGCAGTCACACTGCACTTTTCTCATCAGACTTCCATTCATATGCACACGAATGCATCAGACCGGAAACATGAGGCCGTGCGGCAAGTTTTGCGTTTCACTGCGTTGGAAAATTCAAGCTTGGTGAACTCTGACCTGTAAAAACACATCACATGATTGTGTGAGACCAATCGAGGATCCAAACATGACCTCTCTGGACAGAAATGTGAAATATAGAGCAGTCGCTCGCTTTTTTAAATGTCTAATCATCTTGTTTATTCTCGCCCCTTTCGCAGCGCCGCACGACAGAATTTCGCATGCACAAGCTCCAGTGTGACTGCAGCATCAAACCTACGGTGGCTGAGAGAGCTTAACACACTGCATTTTAAGAAAACACAAGTAATTTCAAAAAAACACCAGCAAATTAAGAAAGGGGACCCAAAATCATGACGGACCTGCTGAGATAGGGATGTGTTAGTATGCCGTAACTGTTGCTCAGTGAAGTTGTTGGTGGTCTTTTAAAGGTGGTGTTTTTTGTTGTTGTTTATTTTAATATCTTGATTACACGATTCCATTGTCTTTAGTAAATTATTAGCCTAAATAAGCTGATTAAATGTGAAACGTTGTCGGCGCCAATAGCCTAGTGGTTAAGTGCGTCGACATATAGCACCATGATGCTCACGGCGACCCGAGTTCGATTCCAGGCTCGAGGTCCTTTGCCAACCCTTCACCTCTCTCTGCTCCCAACTATTTCCTGTCAATTCTCTGCACTATTCTATCCATTAAAGTTTAAAAACCCCTAAAAAAATTATTTAAAAAAAAAAAAAGTGAAACGTTGTTTTAATAGTAATAGTTTAAACATGGTTTTAAACGGTGTTTGCAGCGTCTTTAATAAATGCAGCATGTTTCTTCAGTTGTTTGTGTTGACAAAATGCAGCACGTTTCTTCAGTTCTTTGTGTTGTGAGAATTTGCAACAGGTGTGCTGTCAAACTGATGTTTCTTAATTTGCAGGTGTTTTTTGTAATTGCATATGTTTTCTTAAATTGCAGCATGTTAAGCTCTCTCGACCACTGTAAAAAAAACAACACAGATTTCATTACAATTTAAAACGGCATCATGGATCTTTTTTGCTGAAGATCCTGTCAATACTAAAAAACTTACAACGTAAATAATACCTTATAAATACCGTAGAAACAGTATAGCAGATGGTGGTTTTAATACTTTGACTTTTTTTTAAACCGCATTATACCTTGAAAACGGTTATCGCCCCATGCCTAGTGGTGTCAGATCTGCTGTCTGAGTCTATCTGTTCACTTTCAGCTTCATCCACTAGATGGTGCATGTGTCTCATCAGTGTAAAACACTATATCTGAACCAGTTTGGGTGAAGTTAAAGTAATAATATACTTTTTCCAATCAAAATGTGGCTTATAAACATTTGCTTTTTTGATTGTTTGTTTTTACCTGCATTATCACTTTTTAAACAAACAAATAATGATGTTTGGTTTGCATTAGTTGCTAAATTTGATCTTTTTTTGTTTATTTTTTCTTAGGAAAAAGGTTTGCAGACTTTATTCTCATTTCAAATTAATTTGTGCCTTTTTATTTAGTTACTTTAAGAATTACATGATTTTTGCATTATCACATTTCTATAACAGGTTGTCCGCGGGGTCTTAAAGTATTAAGTTGATAAATCAGTTATGAGACAATTAAGGCCCTTAAAAGGTATTTAAGGATTTTTTTTAATCACATTTTTACGAGGTCTTAAATTGAGTTCAAGCGTTGTCCAAGGTGTTTGACTCCAAAATAGCATAAATAGATTTATTTTCCCTGATTGGTTCAGGCCGGGTGCGTCTGGCCAAGCTCCTCTTGTCTGGGTGATGTCACGTAATTTGCGACAAACGCGAGATGGTGGTGATGTGATGCTCTCCACATGTAGCGAAACTGACGGCAAAATAGGATAATGTAAGTTTGCATACTCCAGGTTAGAGGTTGACCAGTTTAAACAGTGTCTAAAACCTGTCGCTGAAAACAAGGCAAGGCAAGTTTATTTCTATAGCACATTTCATACACAGTGGCAATTCAAAGTGCTTTACATAAACAGGAATAAAAGAGACAAGTACAAGAGAAATAAAAACAAATAATAGAAATGGTAAAAAAAAATAATAATAAAAAAGCTTAAAAACAGATAAAATGTGTTATAAAAGAATGAAAAAGAAGAGAAAAACATAATAGTGCGATCTGTTGGACGTAGCACAGTGCTCATTCAGTAAAGGCACAGCTAAACTGATGTGTTTTCAGTCTTGATGTGAATGTGCCTAATGTTGGAGCACATCTGATCATTTCTGGAAGCTGATTCCAGCTGTTAGTAGCTGAAAGCCGATTCACCCTGCTCTGACTGAACTCTTGGAGTTTCTAGTTTATATGATCCTAAAGATCTGAGCGCTCTGTTAGGTTTGTATTCAGTGAGCATATCTGTAATGTATTGAGCTCCTTGGCCATTATTTATAGAGCAGTAATAATACTTTAAACTCTATTCTGAATGTAACTGGGAGCCAGTGTAAAGACCTGAGGACAGGTGTGATGTGCTCTGATTTCCTGGTTCTGGTCAGAATCCTGGCTGCAGCGTTCTGGATGAGCTGTAACTGTCTGACTGTCTTTTTGGAAAGGCCAGTGAGGAGCCCATTACAGTAATCCACCCTGCTGCTGATAAAAGCATGAACAAGTTTCTCTAAGTCTTCACTGGAGACAAAGCATCTGATTCTTGCAATGTTTTTGAGATGATAGTATGCTGATTTACTAACTGCTTTGATATGACTATTGAAACTCAGATCTGACTCCAGAGTCATACCAAGATTCTTGACCTTATTTTTTGTTGTTTGACCCTTAGAGCCAAGGTACGCATTCACCTTGAGAACCTCATCTCTGTTCCCAAACGCAATCACTTCAGTTTTTTCTTTGTTTAACTGAAGAAAGTTTTGGCACATCCAATTGTTAATTTCATCAATGCATTGGCAGAGGGTGTCAATGGGGCTGTAGTCATTAGACAGTAAGGCTAGGTAGATCTGAGTGTCATCAGCATAGCTGTGGTAGGAGATTTGTTTTTTTCTCATTATTTGGCTCAGAGGGAGCATATAAAGGTTGAACAGTAAAACATCCACGTAATTTATTCCTTCAAGGGTTGTTTCTTCCGAGCTTATCTGAGTTCTGTTGCACGGTTGTGCTCAATTCACTTAACTTCACTTTTAACTACAACTGTTGATTAGCAACTGTTTAGGTTAAAGGTTTGATGATGATTACGACTTGAATTGGTGACGATGTCTTAAAATATTCTGAGAAGGCCTTTAAAAAGTCTTAAGGTATTGAAATTTTCTTCTGGATTCCTGCAAATAACCTGTATAAATAATTAATTAATGTTTTGTATTAATAGCTGAAAGTAAACCTCTTTTGGCACACACACACACACACACACACACACACACATACATACACATACACATACATACATACATACATACATACATACACATACATACATACATATATATAAATATATATATATATATATGTGTGTGTGTTTGTGTATATATATATATATATATATATATATATATATATATATATTCAAAAAAGATAAAGCATTTTAGAATAGTCTAAGTGATTGTTTACTTTAATTTAGAAAAAATGTAACTCTGCTTTTTAATTAAAGGTAAATACTATAAATCAGACCAGAGTAACATGTAACAAGAGTGAGTTTAACTTCCTCTTTCTGTGTCTGTGTGTTGTAGGTGGTTGAGGATGGATATGAGTTTTTCGCCAAGCGTCAGCTGGTCACTCTGTTTTCTGCACCCAATTATTGTGGAGAATTCGACAACGCTGGAGCCATGATGAGTGTGGACGAGACCCTCATGTGCTCTTTCCAGGTACTGCACAGTTTCTGCATGGCTGGTTATTTAAATAAAACAACAAAGAGTAAAAACAACAGATGAAAACGTGTTAAACGAGTTTTAAAGGAGTGAAAAGAAAGGCAATATAGTGTGATCTGTCGGACGTAGCACAGTGCTCATTCAGTAAAGGCACAGCTAAACTGATGTGTGTTTCAGTAAAGGCACAGCTAAACAGATGTGTGTTTCAGTAAAGGCACAGCTAAACAGATGTGTGTTTCAGTCTTGATTTGAACATGCCTAATGTTTAGATTTTTAGTTGGTATTTCATTGCGTTGTTGTTTTTAAATAGTTAATTTATCTGCCTGTTGTTGTGTGTCCTGCAGATCCTGAAACCTGCAGAGAAGAAGAAACCAAACTCCAGCCGTCCAGTGACTCCACCAAGGAACATGGTCACCAAACAGGCCAAGAAATGAGCAGTGTGTGTGTGTATTTCTGGACATGACGACGCAGTGCTGATGTGTGTGTGTGTGTGTGTGTGGATCACCAGGACAGACTGAAGGATCTTTATTATCATCATCATCATCATCATGGTTGCGTTTCTCTGCTCTACCGTCCACAGATTCACAGAGGAGCTGTTTATTTCACTGTGAACACACACACACACACACACTCGCACACATATCCAGCGCCTTTTCTACTTGTGTCTTGTGAATGTGCCATCAGATGTTTTATCCCACGTTTGTTTTGTATTCCCAGGATCAGATGAATGATGTTTTGATGCCGATGGACTCAGAGTTTGGCATGTTGATTTTTATTCTTCCTCCATCTTTATTACTTCAGTGTTTATGTTTGGTTGCATGTGTGTAGTTTTAGAGGACTAGGAGACTGGAGGCCTTGGCTTTTTCTCTCAGGCGACGCTGCCGTCCGCGATCCGCATGTGTTGATGATCATGTAGCTCCTCATCAGGTAAATCACATCAGGAAAAGCAGATTTCTCCAGTGTTTGAGAGAAACACACTCACTGTAAATATACAGATGATGCTTTTGTTCAGTCTGGGCAATAATTCACACTTTTACACACTATAAATAATTGTTATACTTGCAAAATAAATGGGAGGGAGGAGGAAACACCGTCATGATGAGTGTGCTGATTGTGTTTGCATGCAGATTTATTTTAATACATGATTTTTTTGTTTAGTATAAATATCACACGAGTATCAGTGCTGTATATCAACACTGCTGGGGCACTACACCAACGCACGTCTCTCAGTGCCGATATACAGACATATCGCACTGATACTCAGGTGATATTGCTCATATATATACTTTATTTCTTTTTTTATTCTCTTAACTTTTAGGAAAATATCTAATAATTAGTTATAAAAATATTATTGAGAGAAAGTGTGTAAAAAATAGGAGCTTAAAGCAAAAAATCATTATAACAAAGTATTTGTGGACTTAAAAGATTTGAGGGAAATAAATCAAATTCATGTATGGATACTTAAAAAAAACAACACGTAAAACAATAAAACAAAAATTGAAAACGCGTCAGGAAAACCTCTTTTCTAGCGCTTTTTCTCCAGCATTTAAGAGATAATACACACTTCCATACTATAATAAATGGGAGGGAGGAGGAAACACCGTCATGATGTTGGTGCTGATTGTGTTTGCATGCAGATTTATTTTAATACATGATTTTATTTTGTGTGTAAAGTTACAAAAGGATTTTGAGACTCTGATAAACACAATATCACCTGAGTATCAGTGCTGTATATCAACACTGCTGGGGCACTACACCAACGCACGTCTCTCAGTGCCGATATACAGACATATCGCACTGATACTCGTGTGATATTGCTCATATATATACTTTATTTATTTTCTATTCTCTTAGCTTTTAGGAAAATATCTAATAATTAATCATAAAAATATTAAGAGAAAGTGTGTAAAAAAATGTGAACTTAAACTAAAAAAATCATTATAAGAAAGTATTTGTGGACTTAAAAGATTTTAGTCTTTAAATATTTGAGGGAAATTCATCAAATTCATGTATGGATACTTAAACACAAACACACACACCTACATACATGCATACATACATACATACATACATACATACATATATATATATATATATATATATATATATATATATATATGTATGTATATATGTATGTATGTGTATATAAATAAACAATAAAACAAAAATTGAAAACGTCAGGAAAACCTCTTTTCTTGCTTTTTTTTTTTTTTTTCTCTCCAGCATTTAAGAGATAATACACACTTAATTCACGCTTTTCCATACTATAATAAATGGGAGGGAGGAAACACCGTCATGATGTGTGTGCTGATTGTGTTTGCATGCAGATTTATTTTAATACATGATTTTTTTATTTTTAGTATAAAGTTACAAAAGGATTTTTGAGACTCTAATACTCGTGTGATATTGTGTTTATCAGTGCTGTATATCAACACTGCTGTGGCACTACACCTAAGCACGCCTCTCAGTGCCGATATACAGACATATTGCACTGATACTCATGTGATATTGTTCTCATATTTATATATATACACACACACTTTATTTCTTGTCTTTTTTTTGTTTTAAGGAAAATATCTAAGAATTAACTCTACCGCATTTTTGTTCATTTTCCTGACACTGTTTCTTTTAGACCAGCGTTTAAATTAATTTATTTTTGTTGGAAAGAGCCTTAAAAAAACATATTTCCCCATTTTTTACAGCACTTTAAGCCATTCTAAGAAAACAAACAAACGTTTGATTTATAGATCTATCATAATGCGTGCAGAAGAGGGTTAAATAATCACCTCTGACAGACATTGACAGAAGCAGGTGTGTGACTGTTTATCATCAATCAATAATCACAACTGTGCTTTGCTTGTAGCATGAAAAAAAAAAACTGACAGAGTTTAAAAGCCTAAAACTAAGTATTAAAACTAGTGATGGTGAAATGAAGCTTTCTAAAGCAGTGAGTGAAGCGCTCGACTCAATTGTATTGGAAAAAGGTTCGTTACTCGAAGCTTTCTAAATCAGAGCTCGATGAGGACCTCTGCTGGTTAAAGTGTGGGAAAGCACTGTGTTGCAATAATGTCAAATGTTTACAACTGACCAACTCATTCATGTAGTAATACAACAACTAATATAATCAAATTACTCAGCTACTGTAGTTTGTACACATAAGGTATGTTACTTTACACCACCCATGACTGAAGTAAAATTCAAGGTATTCTAAAGTATTTACACTTATCGTATTCCAGCTAGTCCTTCACCCACTCATTATAAGTGGGGATCAAACCGGCGATTCCTGCATGGGAGGCGGATGCTCTGAGGAGGCTATGGGAGTGATTCTTTCGGGCTGCAATCGCTAGCTGGCCTCTGTTAAACACAATACTACGATATGCAGTAATCTTCTTCAAAGATAGTTGTACAAATACACTTGAGTATGGTTCAAAAGTTTTTTTCTTTCTATAAATCACTGTTGTATTTTAGTTTAATTACTGGTGTGTGGGACCGGCGCAGTGCTTTGAAACAGTAGAAACGTATGTAATTGACGCCTAATCTCTCGCTGTACAATTTACTTACCCATGAGAGTGTTTAAACCTTTGAATCAAAATTGGAAGCAGTCACGTGGGTATAGGTGAAAATGAAGCATCGGAGCATCACGTGATGATGGCAGAACAAATCAAGCTCTGCTACACTGCTTCATTGCGAGATGGATCGAGTTTTTTTTAACACATGCTTCGAAGCCTCGGCGCACAACGTCACATCACTAATTAAAACATTTAAATAAATAATTCTTTCAAACTGATCTGTGAAGGAGCCACGGACATCAGCGTTTGCATCATTTCTTTATTATATAAACAAATACATTCTGTATTAAAATAAAACCAAGTGATGGCAAAGACTGGCTTCATAAACAGATCTGTGCAAATCAACTAGAATTCACAAACCCTTCAGAGAGTCTCTCCAGCACATCAGCAAGATGGAGATGCTTAAACTGTACATTAATGAAGGATCAACATCTTAATAAAGACACTTCATCCTTCTGTTTTTACCTTCATTTACTGATGATGCACAGAGTAAAATCTGAAATGAGTAAATCACTCATTATTGAGCGTCCAGCATTAAAAACTGCAGAATCAATGATGAATAATTGTTCAACTCTCTCACATTTTCAGTCTCTCTCTCTCTCTCGGCGATCGACATTAAGTTTATATGGAAGCACATTTTTGCCACCGGATTTTAAAATAAATGTAATTGTGACTTTTTAAAGGAGTTGTTATTTAATTTGCTCGTAATTCTGCATTTATACCCTGATTTTCAGATCCCCCTCCCGCCTCGTATTTCTGAGTTTGACGTATCTTTATCAGTTGTCCTCATTTTAATGTATGTATCTCACAATTCTCACATTTAATGCGTCTGAATTTCATTTTTCTTCTCGTCTTTTCAAGAGTTCACACTTAGCTGATGATTGATGAAGCGTGTTTGGCATGCTGTCCTGTGAGAGAGCCCGGAGCTTATAGTATTCTCAATCCCTGGGCTCCCTCTCGTTAGCAGGAGAGGGGAGTTTGAGCTCAGGTAGCTCTTGAAGTCCCTCGTCCTGATAATGGCTAATGATGGCTATACTACTCACTAAGAGCTCGTCTATAGTGC
This sequence comes from Danio aesculapii, assembly GCF_903798145.1. Lineage (NCBI taxonomy): Eukaryota > Metazoa > Chordata > Actinopteri > Cypriniformes > Danionidae > Danio > Danio aesculapii. The sequence continues at coordinate 1,942,821 of NC_079439.1, forward strand.
CAATTTGTTATGGTCAAATTTCTTATATTGTGTTTTTGGATTAGGAGGAAACCGGGAAACCCACGCAAGCACTGGGAGAACATGCAAACACCACACACAAATGTCAGCTGGTTCAGTAGGGACTTGAACCAGTGACCATCTTGCTGTGAGGCCACAGTGTTAACCACTGAGCCATTGTGCTGCCCAATCTAGAAAAAGAAGGGAGGAGTTAGGGTGGAAGGGGGGATTCTTCAAGACGAAGATAACTGAGGTAAGAAACTGCTTGTTTATAGTGAGTTAGGAATCGTCTGATTGGTGAATCATGTGTTAGCTAATGCAGGACCAGCTGTGGACAATCATAAACACGGGATCCTCTCCAAATTAGTTTAAAGACAAACTTTTCATTTTCTTTTCGGCTTAGTCCCTTTATTAATCTGGGGTCGCCACAGCGGAATGAACCACCAACTTATCCAGCATATGTTTTACGCAGCGGATGCCCTTCCAGCTGCAACCCAGTACTGGGAAACACTCATTCACATGCACACAATGGGCAATTTAGTTAATCAATTCCCCTATAGCGCATGTGTTTGGACTTGAAACCAGATCACTTAGAGGAAACCCACGCCAACGCGGGGCGAACATGCAAACTCCACACAAAAATGCCAACTGACCCATCCGGGACTCGAACCAGTGACCTCCTTGCTGCAAGGCAGTCGTGCTACCCACTGTGCCACCTGAATGTTTCAGTTAAATGCTGTGAATAATTCACACTTTTAAAACGTGAATACTGTCAGCTGACAGACGGAGGACAATGCACAAGACATCACTGAGCAAATCAAAGCTAATGCAGGAGCAGCTCGACTAGTGTTGAACTCCATTGTGTTATAAATGGGATTATGTTTTTACTTTAATAGGTTCATCATAGGGCAAAACAGACACAGCAAGAAGGTCCCTGGTCTGAGTGCCAGCTGGGTCAGTTGGTGTTTCTGTGTGGAGTTTGCATGTTTCCCCCAGTGTTGGCGAGGGTTTCCTCCGCTTTCCCCCACAAGTCCAAAGACATGTGGTACAGGTGAAATGGGTAGGCTAAATTGTCCGTAGTGTAAGAGCGTGGATGTTTCCCAGTGATTGGGTTGCAGTTGGAAGAGCATCCACTGCATAAAACATATGCTGGATAAGTTGGCGGTTCATTCCGCTGTGGCGACCCCAGATTAATAAAGGGAGTAAGCCGAAAAGAAAATGAATGAATGAAAGTTCATCATAAAATGTTAAAACTGATGGTGCATCGTTAATTAATATATTTTAAAGCAACGTTTTCTAGTTATTTTAAAATCTCAGCAAATAAATGAGCACATTACTAATGGCAAATTTAATGTAATACAGTTTAGTATATTTAACTTCAGCCCTCACTCAAGTTTGGCCTTTACCCCTGATTTACACCCTGATCTTCAGATTTGTTTCCCCTTGTATTTCTGAGTTTGCATCCTGCAGTTGACTTATTTTTATTTTATCTTTCTATCACAAATCTCCCTTTTATTGCATTTAAATTTTGTTTAACAAAGGATGTTTATTTTTCTTCTTGTCAAAGTTCTCACTATTTGTTTGTAATTCCTTTACATTTTGCATTTCAGATGTTAACGTTGCGGTCTCAGACTTGCTTTCTTGTAATTCTGAGTTTTAGTAATTTTGACCTTTTGTTGTTGCAGTTCTTGTAATCTTTCCCCTTTGCTGTTTAGTTTACATCCCAATTCTGCCTTCCTGTAATTGTAAGTTTGCATTTTGGGTTTGACTTTCCTTTAGTTTGATTGTTTGAATTGGGATGTGAACTCAAAATTGCAACCAAAACGAATTAAAAACTGCTAAACCTAAACTCAGAATTACAAGGAAACATCAAGTCTGACATTTTCTGACAACGTTAGAAGCTCATAATGAGAAAAACCCTGAGAATTGTGAGATGTAGAAACTCTGAATTCTAAGGAAACATCAAGTCAGACGTTGAAACATTGATGATGAATCTGAATTGTAAAATAATGACACTGTAAAATAGAGATTCATGACAAGAGGAAACCAAATCAATTCTATTGCAATAAAGTCAGAATTGAGAGAGAAAAACAAGTGAAATAGTCAAACACAAAATGCAAACTCACAATTACAGGAAGTCGTGAAGAAAAAAAGACAGAAAAATGGAAACAAAACAAAGAATTGCACCAAAAAAATGGTTATAATAGCTAAATGTAAACTCAGAATTGCATGAAAAAGTCAAGTCTGACCTTAAAGCGTTAACAAATATCTGAATTAAAAAATAATTGCAGGCTAAAAGTTGTTCATTCATGACAAGTAAAAGTAAAATCTCTTGCAAGATGAAATTCAATCGCAATAAAAAGGTAAAAATGATGAGATAAAAACCATTAAAATAAAGAAGAGGCAAACTCAGAATGACAAGAACAAAGGCAGAATTGCAGAAAGTTAACAATTACAAGAACTGCAACTCTGCTAACTCAGAGCTAGAAGCAAACATCCAGTCTGACGATCGTGAGATGCAGAAACTCTGAATTCTAAAGAAACATCGTCTGACAGAAAACATCTGAACTGCAAAATAATTACACTGTAAAATAGTTATAAATTCATGATGAGAAGAAGAAATCCTCCTTTGTCAGATCAAATTTGCAATGAAAAAGTCAGAATTGAGAGATGAAAACAATTAAAATAGTCAAACACAAAATGCAAACTCACAATTACAGAAAGTCCTGTCAAAATGAGGAACAGAATTGCAACAACAACAACGCTACAGTTCAAATGGCTAGTGATAAACTCAGAATCACAAGGAAACATCCAGTCTGACTAACGGGAGAATTGTGAGATGTAGAAACTCTGAATGCAAGACAAGCTCTGTTGTGACATTACAATGTTGACCAAAAAATCTGAAATGTAAAATCATTCCACTAAAATAGGAGGAAATTCATCACAAGAAGAAAGAAAAACCCCCCTCTGCAGGACGACATTCTGTTGACATGAATTATTTGACATCTTGCAGAGCCACCTTTTCTTCTTTTCAGTTTAATCTTTTCTTTTCTTGTGGTGAAATCAGGACATTTAGTCTATAATCATTTAACATTTAGCAATTCTGAGTTTGTATTTCTCTTTTGACTTCCTCAAAATGATCACGATTATTCCTCACATCAGAATTATCAGTCACAACTACACTTATTATTGATTAAGCAGTGTCTCCTGAGAGAGAGAGAGCTCTTTCCACACTTGTATTGCGTTGAAGATTTCAGCAGTAATCTCTAATAGAAGTCTGAGAAGAGATCAATCCCACTGAAAGTGTTTCCTGGGTGATCTTGAGGAGCTCAGCACTGGATCTGCTGTGTGTAAACAGTCTGTACGCAGAAAATAAAGGCAGTGTGGTGACACAGAAGTGCTGATTCTCCAAGCAAACCTCTTTCTGAACAGACGCTGCTCATAATGTTCATCTATCTGCTCGAACACAAACATGGGAGATGTTTAAGCAGCAGTGAAGACTCGGTCATCATATTTACAGGTGGATTAAAATGCTTTTCATTTCATTAATGGTCAGATTCTAGACTGAACACAGCAGATTTGTAGAAGCAAAAGATCAGTAATATCACACACTGCAGAAATGAGGAGACGAATAAAACTGTCTGAGGAATAATCTTTCTTTCTTAAACTCAAGCAAAATTTCCAGCACAAGAATCTCCACATTCATGACGATATCGTTTCCACTCAACTAGGTGAAATATTAGTCTTATATCTTCATTAATACTGCTCAGGGGTTTCTTTAAACGTCTATTAAATTCAGGTGGTTGAAGTAGCGCACACTCCCTGCTAGAGTTGCACGGTTTACCAGTACTATGTTAGTATCGCGATACTATGACTCTAAAATACTGGAGATGCCACTGTAGTTTGTATACAGCAGTATCCTCATTAACAGTCTGTCTACAATATATAATACTGCATGTGGAATTTCATTAAACTGCTCACACATCTGTGACACAATAGACCTTATTTTAATAGTCTGTGGAGACGTCTGAGGTTGCTAATGTGTGTAGAATTGGCAGCGTTTATGGTAGCCTATTGCATATATTCTGACGCTTCAGTTTGATTCTGAATCTGTTTATTTCTGCTCTTGTTGATATGGTTTAATAGCTACACTTTGGATTGGTACCTGATAAGACTGAAAGAAAAAAACAGATGAAAAACCCAAAATAGCAACAGGAACCATTGAAACTATTTTGACCAATATAGCCTGAAGCTGCGCTCACACTGTGTGTGTGAGAAATTCTGTCGTGCGGATTAAACAAGATGATTAGACATTAAATAAAGCCAGCGATTGGGGTATCACTACCCGCCTATGTTATTTTTTTACCCACAGAAATAAATTAAAAACCGCCCAATCTGGCAACACTGCTACACCCACTGGCAGATTATTTAGCTTGTTTTAAGGAAAAACTCACTTCTGTTTGGCATATTATTTCAGAAAACAAGACGATATGTTTAGCTTGTCTAGAAAATTCTTCGTGATTTAAGAGTTTTTAAATATTCAGTCTAGAAACAAGATTAAAAATCTAAGTAAATAATTTTTTTGCAGTGTAAACAAAATATATGTAATTATATTTCCTTAAATTAAAGTCTGTGTTCAATATTAATGTTTTTTAATTGCATATATTAACATTAATGCACGTACTAAAAAACATTTTAATTGATGTTGATAATATTATATCCCAGTCGTAAGAGCGAAGTCATCTGGAATGGAAAAGAAAGCCTTTTTGCAGGACTCCCAGAGTTCTTTAAGACTCTTTGTGTTCATCTTCAACACCTCCTCCTTCTTACCCCAGACGTGCTCAATAATGTTCATGTCTGGTGACTGAGCTGGCCAATCCTGGAGCACCTTGATCTTTGCTTTCAGGAGCTGTGATGTGGAGGCTGAAGTATGAGGAGCGCTATCCTGCTGGAGAATTTGCCCTCTCCTGTGGTTTGTAATGTAATAGGCAGCACAAATGTCTTGATACCTCAGGCTGTTGATGATGCAGATCTCTCGCACACCCCCATACTGAATATAACCCCAAACCATGATTTCTCCTTCCCCAAACTTGACTGATTTCTGTGAGAATCTTGGCTCCATGCTGGTTCCAGTAGGTCTTCTGCAGTATTGGTGGTGATTGAGATCAACAGATGATTAATGGGAAAAATCCACCTTCTGACACTTTAACAAATGATCAACTAGAAGTCGAGTTATTATGTGTTGATCTTACTACTGAGATCCACCACAAGACTTGAGTCAGGTATATGATGTTTCTGAATGGTCATTTGTAGTCAACTAAAAGTGAATCTTTAATGAACAGAGCACTGATAATAGGCTGTAAATGATGACAAAATCTTCATCTGTGTTGAATAAAAACAAGAACTCGCTCAATTATTGCTTAAAAATCTTTTTTTTTTGTGTGTTTCTGTTAAAAAAATACAAAATAAAATACAAAAAAAGGAGTAAAAATAATTCTGTATCTCTGCATTCACTCGCTGTAGAACTTTCAAAGGTTTCTTTCAAGAGTTTCCAACCTCTGAGTCCAGTATTGTGAGTTTTCTCTGCATAATTATGAATACAGAGGATTTACATGGTCTCCACATCATTCATATGTTTGGCTTGAAAAGCAGAAAGGCTAAACACTGCACGAATGCTTCTCTTACCTGGAGTTTTTGTCTACTTTCTAATCCAAATACCTAAAAACTCTTAAATCAAGAAGCATTTTCTAGACAAGCAAAAAATATTGTGTTGATTTTAGAAATAATGAGTCAAAATTAAGTGAATTTTCCCTTAAAATGAGATAAATAACATGATTTGAAAGCAAATTCAAGATTATTTTGCTTGTTTTAATGAAAAACTCACTTCATTTTAGCTCAAAATGAACTGAAAACAACACGATATGTTTTACTTGTCTAGAAAATGCTTCTTGATGTCAGAAATGTTAGATATTCAGACTAAAGCCAGGACAAAATCTCAGTAGGAAGAGCCGTGTTGTTATGGTGTAGGGTGAGCATTACAGTAAGCCTTCATTAGACAACATTAATTAATCACGGTACATTATTTTAGAAACATCATTACAACCTCAGAGGTTATCCATGTTTATCAATATTTCATTATATTACGATTGCCTGCTGCTCTGCACAGATCTTACCGCAAACCACAAAGTTTATTTAGGTTGCTGTCGCCGCCTTCAGTATTATTGATTTCTTCTGTTATCGATATTTTATCCTTCATTCATTTTCCTGAAGCTTAGCGCCTTATTTATCAGGATAATAAACTGCCAACTATTCCAGCATATGTTTTACACAGCGGATGCCCAGTACTGGGAAACACCCATACACACTCATTCACACACACTCATACACTACGGCCAATTTAGTTCATCAGTTCCCCTATAGCGCATGTGTTTGGACTGTGGGGGAAACCGGAGCACCCGGAGGAAACCCACACCAACACGGGGAGAACATGCAAACTCCACACAGAAATGCCAGATGACCCAGCCGGGACTCGAACCAGCGACCTTCTTGTTGTGAGGTGACAGTGGTGCTAAGCACTGTGCCGCAGCATTATTAAGTTCACATTCTATTGTATCATATGACGTTCATTGATGATTTATTAATGTAAGATTTATAGGTACTCTGTTTAATTCATGTGTGTTTTTCTCTGCTGTTAACTTTTAAAGGTGTTAAACAAAATAAACACTATTATATCAAGTTAAAATGATGTTAAATTATAACCATATTAAAAAATATGTAACTTTAATAATGAATAAAAATGAAAGAAATTAGTAGTATTCAAAATAAAATGAATGCTTAATGATACTATTATTATTATTGTCATATGATTAAATATTAGAGTGGCACAGCGGGTAGCAAGGTCACTGGTTCGAGTCCTGGATGGATCAGTTGGCATTTTTGGTGTGGAGTTTGCATGTTCCTCCGGTTTCCCCCACAGTCCAAACACATGCGCTATAGGTGAATTGATGAACTAAATTGGCTGTAGTGTATGAGTGTGTGTGAATGAGTGTGTATGGGTGTTTCCCAGTGATGAGTTGCAGCTGGAAGGGCATCCGCTGTGAAAAACACATGCTGAATAAGTTGGCGGTTCATTCCGCTGTGGCGACCCCAGATTAATAAAGGGACTAAGCTTAATATAAAATAAATGAATATAAATGGTTGTAGTTTTAATGTTAACCTTAAATAACATACTACTGGTCTGCTGAATGCTTGATTCTGATTGGCTGATGAGCATTCTAAGGGGCCGATCACACCTAACGTGCTTTTTGCGTTGAGGCGCCTTTTTTGAATGGTTTACTAATGGCCACGAGTGTTTTTGCGTGCTGCTTTTGCGCCTCTCACGCTTCTGCTGTTGCACACTGTGCGTTCGCTGTTGAAAATCGGCAGCTCAGAGCAGAAAAAGAGCGTTACGTCAGTCGAGTTTCTTTCAATCTCCAATCAAATGAAAGCAGAGGCGGGGTTTCCGTTGAGGTGCCTGCAGTGTTTGGCTGCATCTGAAATCGCATACTTCCATACTATATAGTACGCTAAAAACAGTATGTGAGCAGAGTAGTATGGTCGAATTAATAGAATTCGAAAAACAGTACGTGAGACGTACCCGGATGACCTACTACAGGGTAAATGCAGGAATCCTGAAGGTAATTTCAATAGCTTATTAAGACTTTTTAAAGACCTTCTCAGAGTATTTTAATACCTCGTCGCCAATTCAAGTTCTAATCATCATCAAACCTTTAACTCAATCAACAGTTGCTCATCAGTAGTTGTAGTTAAATAAGTGAATTGAACACAACTGTGCAACAGAACTCGGAATAAGCAGATAAGTGGAAAAAACAAAGCTTGAAGGAATAAATAACGCGGTTAATTTCAGCGACAGGTTTCAGACACTGTTTTAACTTGTCTATCTCCAACTGAACTTCCATTATCCCATTTTGCCGTCAGTTTCACTCTATGGCTTCACTACATGTGGAGAACGTCACATCATCTTCCCGGGATTGTCACAAATTACGTGACATCACCCGGAAGGAGGAGCTTTGCCGGACGCACCCCGGCTCGTGGATCGCGTGGATCAAGCACGCCGTTGTTAATATTAGGAGGATAATAAATATATGTATGCTATTTTGCAGTCAAACACTTTGGACACAGCTTTAACTAAATTTAAGACCTCGTAAAAATGCGATTAAGACTTTTAAATACCTTTAAAGGGCCTTAAATTTCTCATAATTGATTGATCAACTTTTAATACCTTTTAAGACCCCGCTGACACCCTGTACTACTTCCGGCGAGATTCAGAAGTGCACATCGGATGGACGCTACACTATTGCATGATGCACCGTGAAAGAATTCATGAATGGGAGTAAAGCAAGTGGCAACCTCCCGCTCTCCCTCGGGAAGCCAATACAGAAGAAACTGAAACTGCAATTCATGAACTGGCCACTGGGGGGCTGGCTCCAGGAACTCCAGATAAACAGCTAAACTGGCCAATTTTACAGCTAATAAAAACATGTTTACAGCCTGGTACAAAAGATGATTTTGGTCTATATAGCTAATATTACCCTTCATGACAACTGTGAGGGGGTGAGAAACTCTGTTTCCTTTATATTAAGTTATATTAAGTTAGATAATTAAGGGCGTGGCCACTTGAGTGACAGCTAGGTCTCGCTGGTCACCATCACTTCATCTCAGCTCATTCCGGCTGATTAGCTGCTGAACTGAGCATGTACGTCGTATTTTAGTGTTGTTTTATGTGGCTTTACACAGTCAGCTGCCTTTTGGAATTATTTCCTGCAATTATCAGATGATTTAGCTCGCTGTGTGCACTTAATTGTGCTCACAAACTGTTCAAGTAGCCTCCATTTCCCAGCTGAGTGAAATTATCTACCTATATCTCATCTCTATAAATGTATTTGTTTAATTTAATTCTCTTTAGAGCTGTAAAGCACTCCAGAATCTGACAGATTGATTAGCTGTAGGCTCTAGATCTGAAACGTTATCATACACTGTTATTTCATCAATAGCCTTACATTTACTCACACTAATTGATTTCTAATTACTAAACTGATTACTAATTTGAAGTGTTTGAAAATAATTGGCGTTTTCCTCCTGTAGAAAAACATCATAAGAACAATGTTTAGCGGCTCAATGTATTACTACAGTGTTTTTAAAAGTCTAAACACTTTATTGATATAGTGTACAGCCAAGCACATGTGGTCAGAACACAAACGAGTGGCAGGTAATGAAGTATTAAGCGTTTCTCTCAAAGTAAAGCCTGTCTAAGCTAAATGCTAGCAGGTGTCTGTAGTTCACGCTCACGCTTCGCCTCTTTGCTCTTGTTTGGTATCCTCCGGTCAGTGCGATGACGTGCGAACAAAATGGCGTCAGCTGG